>NC_081410.1:455836611-456114111 GCF_030272615.1 Cryptomeria japonica | reverse complement strand
AATCAAGGACCGATGGGGATGATATCCCGCTAGACGATTCTAGCAGATGCATGGAATAGACTAGCGGGACTGCTCTATGAAAGGGAAGAACTATGGCATGTAATGATGGAACCGCCCTACGAAAGGGAAGAACTATAGGGTGGAGAGAGATAGAGAGAGACAGAGACAAAGACAGAGACAGACAGACAGACAGACAGACAGACAGAGACAGAGACAGAGAGAGATGGATGGGTTAGGGGGTTCAAAAAAAGATAAGTAACCAAGTTATGGATGAAAAGGGTTGATGATTATGCTAGTGTTTGTGTAGTTTATCATAGACACTCTGGAGGTCCGAGAGTGGAGGTCAATAGTTTTGAGATTAGTGGATGGGTTCAGAGAGGTTGAGTGGTGGATCCTTGATTAGTTTGAACTAGGGTGTCTGGCATGGATGCCCCAGATCAGAATGCATGCTCACAACACTTGTAGAGCGTTGGAGATCAGCTACGATGACCTTCCATCTCTTGACAAGGGAGATTATAGTCACCACAAAGGACATGTATTGGATTATGTGACTCCTGATTAGGGGATATGGGTGGTGATGTGAGATTTTAGACATGCAATTGCTACATAGATGTTACTTGAGAGGAAAAATGTGCTCGTGGAGAGGGGACATTGGTGCTAGCAATGACCAAGGAGGCAACCACCCCAAATAGGTACTTATACCTATATGCATATGCATTAGAGAGTGGATTCTTGAATTTGGACAAGTGAGGACATGACATATCGCTATGGATGGTATAGATCATGGTTCACACAGTGGATTGATAGTGAGTTAATGCCTGGGGGACTTTGGTTCTTGCAAAGTTCTATAGAGATCTCCACATGATATGCTACTATAAATAGAGGAACACGGGTTTATCGAAGATGCTACTTATATGGGCTTGGGAGAATATCCTTATAGCCTGGCCTATTAGACAAAGGTTGTCTAGGGAAAATGAAGAGCCAATGGTTTTTAGCCGATGAGGTGCCCTACATCGTGTAGGGAACACAATTGATTATTGGAGGGTTCTATTCGACCAACTGGATGCAAGTTGCATCATATGAAGACCGTATAGGGACATATCAGGGTGGTTGAAGGATGATGATCACATCCCATATATGACTACATAGACCTACATTACAAGAGGACCTTTATGATCGAGAGGTACAGAGTCGTACGCTAGTTCGGGCTAACAAGACATCCTAGGGCCATCACATAAGATATCATAGCTCACTCAAGAGGGGAGGGAATGAGGGTTACCAATGGATAGGGAGATTGTCCAGCTCGAATGGTTAGACCTGGAGGCTACAATAGGGGACCGAGTGGGAGGGGTGGATAGTGTTGTGGTAGCACCATAGTACCAAATATGGTGGGAGGAGGGGAGGTTGACAACAAAAGGGATAGTTATACTTGATGAATACTAAGAGGGGGGGGGTGAATTAGTATGCCAAAAATTACTGTACTTAAACACTTTACTAGACTACCAGTAAACTGGTAAAACAGTTTACTAGACAAACCGGTTAGCACACATGCAAACCAAATAGAAAATAATACATTCACCCATAGAAGCACAAACACCATAACACGAGAGATTTTTACGTGGAAACCCAAATGGGAAAAACCACAATGAGATGAAACTCACAAGTAACTATCTACAGAATAGAAACCAAACCGGTTAAGGTTATACAATGTTCTTTACCAGAACAGATCCTGTTAGGAATCTCATTCTCTGTTAGGAGATAAGTCCGATTAAAGACTACCTTGCTAGAGGATTTTAGATCCATAGATGTGAACCACCTTGTTAGAGGATTTACAAAAGGCTTTTGGGCCTACCCGGTTAAGGGCTTCAGAATTGTCAAAGATGTGAGTAATCAACAAGTGAGTGATCTAGTAAATACCATAGATTGCTTGGTTAGATCCTTGTTAGCTCATTCCTAATGCATTCCAACATTTCTTCAATCTTCAACACATTCACTCTCTGCCTCTTCTTGCAGACCGGAACTTTTCTTGTATCTTCACACTCAAAAAAATTTATTCAACCACCTTAAACCCTAGCAACAACATAAAACCCTAGACATGGTGTCCTTATCAAGGAATCTAATTCATGTTGGTCCAATAGGATTACAAGTGTTGGCACCACCAAACAATCGGTGGATGGTAACTCATCACAAAATGTCGGTTGGTAACTCATCACAGAGTATTACTGATTCATACAAAATACTGGTTAAAGCAAAATACCAGTTGCTGGTTTGACAATAATGAAGACTGGGAAATATGAGTTGTGCCACTTTGTTCCTTCATACTGCTTGAGATCCTCAAACCACTTGGGGTCTTCATACCGCTTCAGATCAGTAAACACTTTCTGCAAAACATCGATAGTCTAAAGACTATAATACATCATACCAGTTGGAACAAAATACCAGTTGAGCTTTAACTCATACATACAAAAAGTGATCTCAAATCAAGTGTGAATGACAATCACAACATTAATCATCAAAAATGCCAACAATCTCCCCCTTTGGCATTGATGGCAACACTTAGGCAAAATTTTGACATCTAAGTGTTTTACAACAAAAATATGCCATAATCAAAATTACTCCCCCTAAGCATATACACTATCCCTTTTGCAGAAAATACAATGTATACTACTCCTTAACAGAAATAATATGAAAGTATACATCAAGACATTCAAAATTTATACTTCTCCCCCTTTGCCAACAATAACAAAAAAAATATTACAGACCAACCCCTGTTTCATTAGTATTAAAAGAATAAGTGTTTATGACAGTAAAGAGTAAAACTTGTCAAAAACTGATTTGAAGTCCTGCAAAAATTACTTCATGGATAAGGACCATGAGTCAAGTAGGGATGTAGCCACCTCTTTCTCTGTCTGCATCTGGGAGACCTGTTCTTCCATGGCATCTATCATGCTCATCTCTTGAGTGACCGTTAGGGCATTAAGATTTAGGTAGCACTTCTGGAGAATTTGCAGTCTTGATAATAGGACCAGTTGAAGTTCTTGCAAATTTTGTGTCTGGTTTCTTATTTCTACCTCTAGTCTTGCAGACTGCAGTTGAAGTCGATGAACAATTTGACCATATGTGGAAAAGCAATCATATGGCATCTTGAAGGTGCTAATAAATGACTACATATCAGATTGTAGTTTGTTCTTCTGAATGAGCACATCATCATAGAATAAATGAGGTTGGCAAATCTTGCTGAGTAGAAGATTTCCCTCATTCATTGCATCTCTAATGGCCTTTTGTGCCTTCTGGAGATCAAACCGGAGCTCTGTTAGCTTTTTCACCAGGGTAGTGTCTAGAGCCTTTTGATGTGCCTTCTTGGAATTTGCTTCTGCGACCTCTTCCAGGCTTTGTACCTGGTCTTCTACAACTGAGCATAGGAGCTTCAAATGAGAAAGTGAGGGATCGGTACTAGGAAGGTTCGTACCGGGTATCAAACTGGTAAGTGTTTCCACCGCAGTTTGGATAACATCTTCCTCCTTTTTCCTCCTTAGAGCATCCAATCACTCTTGAGCGATCTTAATGCTCTGCAACAGCTCCGATTCATTTGCAG
Source organism: Cryptomeria japonica (assembly GCF_030272615.1). Lineage (NCBI taxonomy): Eukaryota > Viridiplantae > Streptophyta > Pinopsida > Cupressales > Cupressaceae > Cryptomeria > Cryptomeria japonica. The sequence continues at coordinate 456,110,516 of NC_081410.1, read as the reverse complement.
ACTGGAGATCAATAGGACTTGTAATTGTAGCTGATTTGGCCTGACTACCGATTGCCATTGGAGTCTCCACCTATGTGCTCTTTTCCACTGCTTCCTTGTCCTTGGCTTTTTGCTGGTCTTCTTGAGCCTTCCTCTGCTCCTCTTCTTCTTTCTTTCTTTTCTCTTCTTCTTGTTTCTTCTCTTCATCTTTTTGCTTCTTCTCTTCTTCATCCTTCTTCTTCTCCTCTTCCTTCTTCCTCTTTTCCTCTTGTTTCTTATTTTCCTCTTCTTTTCTCCTCTTCTCCTCTTCTTTTCTTTTATTCTCCTCTTCTTTTCTTTTATTCTCCTCTTCTTTTCTTTTATCCTCTTCCTCTTTCTTCTTTTTCTCCTCTTTTCTCTTATCTGCTTCCTCTTTCCTCTTTTCCTCTTCTTTTCTCTTATCCTCTTCATCTGCCTGTTTCTTCTTTTCAGCTTCCCATTTCTTCTTTTCTTCTTCTGCCTTCTTTTCCTGTCTTGTTCCGTCTGATGGTGCATCCTGAGTAACATTTTCACCATCTAAGGCATCTACATCAATGGGGTCCATTTGTTCTGTGATCGGTTCTTCTTCACTGTCATACACTACATCCGGTTGCCAGTTTCCGGTTCTCGCTTGACTTTTCTGTTGGCTTCAGCCACTTGATGCATCTTAAGAGCTTCTTGAGCATGAGTATGCATATCCTTGATCACGTCTTGACCCTTTCTTTCCAGTAATAGGAGTCTTCTTCTTGTCATGAAGAAGAGGCCTTTGTATTTATTCATAACTTCGAAAAGTTCTGAATTAGATACATAAGGAAAATGTTGAGCAAATATTTTCTCCCTCATTTACTATTCCTTTTCTATGGCAATGTGCCATTTATTGTCTAAAGAATTATACAAAGAATCTCGTGTCTTAGATCTAATTTCTGAAGGCGACCGGTCATTAACACACAAATACTTAATGATTTCTTGTTCAACTGCTTCCTTTTCATCATCATCGAAATCATCAAAACAATCAATTAAATCATTCAACACTTTTCTCCTAATTTTCTTTATAGTTCTTTGACAATGTGTCAAAGGTTTGTAAGAAGAAATGTCAATATTTACTGATGCAGATGATGTCAGTTCATTCTTTGTCTTTTTCTTTGTTTGCCTAGTCTTCTTCTTAGGCGGTTCTTCTGACACAGTTTCTTCTGAGTCAGGTGTATTGCTTTTTGTCTTTCGCTTCCTCTCGAAGACTTTTGCAGGTGCCGCTTCTAGTTTCTTCTTAACTGGTGACTGCTTGGTCACTTTGGGACTAGCTGCAGTAACCGGTGCTGATGCTGAAGGCACTGCCTTTCCTTTCTTTTCAGAGGGTTCTACAACTGGTGCAACCCTTTCCAAATAGGTGTCGGTTCTCTTTGCCTTAGGATCAAAGGGTGAGGCGATTAGGGCAGAAGCATACCTGTCCAGCATATCATTCATTACCTCATAGCTCATAGGCTCTACTTCTTCCTGCCTAGGCTCAATGGCCTCCATTAAGCATTCATCCACTTTGATGGTGAAGTAGATGTCTTCCTCATACTTTTTGACTAAATCACGGGATATTCTTATCCTTTGGCTCATCTTGCATCTGAACTCATCAAAGTATTTGTTCAGTGCTTCCGGATAGCCGGTTCCAACTGCTTGTAGGCTCTCCTTGATTTGTTTTGTTACCGGTTGGTCGGCAGACCACTGAATATCACCTACTCCTGGAAAGTAGCCTTGAAAGTAAAAGAACAACCCAACCAGTTGTTGTCCGAACTTGAATCTCAATGCCTTGTCCTGTTTGATTGACTTAAGATTCAACATAAGTTGTCTTTGCATACAAGTGCACAGATCAAACGATGCATCCTCCTTGATCATCCTCTAAGCGGCATTTACCACTGCAGCAGAGATAGAATTAATTTTGCTAGCAGAGAACGTCTGGTAACCTATCACCATGCAGGCATACTTGACCAAATCATCCTTGATTGAGTTGACGGTCATACCACGTGAGTCGCTCACTGAACCGGTGAGCTTGAATATTTCAGTCTTGCTGACCTTCCTTAGGGCTAACACTCCCCCTGTATTGTAGAAACCGATGATGACATGAATCACTTCCGGTGTGATATCATGCATCCGCTCTAGGTACATCTTGTCACCGTGTACCCTGCTTAGAATAATGCGAATGTGATCATCCGAAAATTCTTCAAGAAAGTAAACTGCATTTTGGAGTTTCTTCTTTTCCAGAATGTTGAATTCTGGTTTAATCTTCTTATCCTTTCCACAGAATAAGCTCAACTGGGAATGGATCACAAGAGACCCTAGGTCTTCGATTTTGCAGTCTATGTAATCATAAATCCCTTCTTCTACTATAACACCAGTTGGTACTTGAGACAAGGCATTATATTTTGACTTCCATTGTATGAAGTCCATAGAATCAACAGTTGCACTAGAACTATCATGAGATGCGGAAGCCATGATAAACGAAGAATTATGAGAAATACCTTCGCAAATTGAAATTTAGGGCTTTGCAATTTGAACTTCGCTTCACACTCCTTTGGTTGCAGAGATATCGCTTTGCGTTCTTCACTCCTTCAATAGATGATAGCTTTAGATTCTTCTCCAAATTTTTTATAAACTCTTTGATTCGCAGTGTAAATTGCTTTCCTTTGCTCTGCACTTGAAAAACTTCTTCGCTCGAAAAATGATAAGTGAGAAATGATTTCAAAATTCCTTTTAAACAGGTTCTCCACCTACCATAATAAATGCTCCAATATTAGGGCGTAAACCCTAATTTTCCTTTTACCATTTCCGATCTTCTATTGACTGACAGGTATCTCATACCAGTTAAGGTCTTTTATCGGTGTAAACCGGGGGTTCGAAGTATTTCCCCATTTGCTCCCCCTAAGCTTTTCTAATGCTTAGTTTTTCGGTTCCGTGATTTCCACACTAAGTGCAAAAACCCGTTCTTCTTGCAACACTGCTGGTTTCTTTTTCTAGGTTTTGTTCATATCCACTTAAACAGTTTCAATATCAATCTTTCCTTCCGGAGTGACCAGTATGTCATCGGATATGTTCTTTCTTGTTCTGCAGAATGTGGCAATGTGACCCAGTTTGTTGCAAAGATAGCAGACCATTCCAGGTGCTCTCCAAGGTCCATTATTCATGTTACCATTCTTCCTCCTACATGTTGCAGTAGTGTGACCATGACAATGACAAATCAAACAGTTTTCTCTCCATCTGGTTGTTGCTTGATAGCCACCGCTTCCTGACTGATGATTAAAGGTGTTAAACCGGTTGTGATTCTGGTTCACAAAAGGTTCCGGACCAACTCCTTGATTCCTCTGAGGATATCTTCCAGTGTTGTTCATAACAGACCTGCATTCAGATGCTCTATGCTCAAACTTGTTGCATGCATAACAATTACCATTGAACTTATTGGATCTAGGTACATTGTTTATAAAGTAAGGAAATTTATTGTAGACTTGGCTCCTACACACATTGGCAGTATGTCCTTCTTTAAGACAGTTAAAGCAAACAGGTTTAAACTTTTGCTTACCTTTATCCTTTGATGCTAGTTGTTTCTTCGATGCTCCAGCATTTGCACCAGAGGTCTCACCTTCCTCATGACCGGAATAACCAAGTCCATCAGTATTCTTGACAGGTTTGGCAGATTCAATCTTTTGCTCTAGCTTAACAATACTCTTGTTGAACTTAGCAAGTATTTCCTTTGACTCAGAGAGTTCTTTGGAAATAGCAGCATTTGTTTCCATCAAGTTTGCATTCTCAGAGATGGCCATGTTTTGTTCTCCTTGCATGTCTTCCTTTTCCACTTTGCTCACATGGAGTTGAGCAATTAGGGCACTGATCTCTTGCTTTAGCTTGGAGATTTCATGATCTTTTTCTTTTACCAGATCTTCAGCTTTCATCCGATTCTCAAGCTCTTGGCACATTCGAATAATCAGTCCTTCCAACTCTTTTCTTAGGTTCGAATTGGATTCATTCATCTTTTCTACTTCTTGAATTAGGGCTTCCATGTCCACTTCATCAGAAGAACTATTTTCAGATAGCTTCATCAGTTTTTCAGCACATTCTCTCCTTTTTGCTTGAGAGGCCTTATATTTGACCATAAGGTCATCATAGGCTTGCTTAGACTGAGTGAGTCGATGAGTAAGTTCCCTCATAGTGTATTCCCCCATATCTCTTTCCAAGTGGATAGACTTATAGAAAGGTTGGCTCTGATACCAATTGATGAATACTAAGGAGGGGGGTGAATTAGTATGCCAAAAATTACTGTACTTGAACACTTTACTAGACTACCAGTAAACCGGTAAAACAGTTTAGCAGACAAACCGATTAGCACACATGCAAACCAAATAGCAAATAATGTATTCACCCATAGAAGCACAAACACCATAACACGAGAGATTTTGACATGGAAACCCTAATGGGAAAAACCACAGTGAGATGAAACTCACAAGTAACTATCTGCAGAATAGGAACCAAATCGGTTAAGGTCAGACCGGTTAAGGTCATACAATGTTCTTTACCAGAACAGATCATGTTAGGAATCTCAATCTTTGTTAGGAGATAAGTTCAATTAAAGACTACCTTGCTAGAGGATTTTAGATCCACAGATGTGAACCACCTTGTTAGAGGATTTACAAAAGGCTTTTGGGCCTACCTGGCTAAGGGCTTCAGACTTGTCAAAGATGTGAGTAATCAACAAGTGAGTGATCTAGTAAATAGAATAGATTGCTTGGTTAGATCCTTGATAGCTCGTTCCTAATGCATTCCAACATTTCTTCAGTCTTCAACACATTCACTCTCTTCCTCTTCTTGCAGACCAGAACTTTTCTTGTATCTTCACACTCAAAAACAATTCTTCAACCACCTTAAACCCTAGCAACAACATAAAACCCTAGACATGATGTCCTTATCAAGGAATTTGATTTCATGTCGGTCCAATAGGATTAAAAGTGTTGGCACCACCAAACAATTGGTGGATGGTAACTCATCACAAAATGTCAGTTGGTAACTCATCACAGAGTATTATCGGTTCATACAAAATACCGGTTAAAGCAAAATACTGGTTGCCGGTTTGACAATAATGAAGACTGGGAAATATGAGTTGTGCCACTTCGTTCCTTCGTACCGCTTGAGATCCTCGAACCGCTTGGGGTCTTCATACTGCTTCAAGTCGGTAAACACTTTCTGCAAAACATTGATAGTTTAAAGACTATAATACATCATACCAGTTGGAACAAAATACCAGTTGAGCTTTAACTCATACATACAAAAAGTGATCTCAAATCAAGTGTGTGTCAATCAATGACAATCACAACATTAATCATCAAAAATGCCAACAATACTGTCACCATTGATGATGAGGAGGAGGTTAGCAGCGAGAGGATGGGGGCGAGGGAGGAGAGGAGTAGGGAGATTGTTAGTTATGGCTACTAGGAGGGGAGGGGAGAGGATAGAGACAGCAGAGGAGATGGATGTGGAGATTAGGGATTAGGAGGGTGCAGGTGTGGAGGAGGGAGACATGGTACTCAAATGGGAGGGAGGTCAGGTTGTGGATGTCAATTATTCGAGCAAGGAGGAGAGACTGAGGGGATGTAGGAGATCAATGGTAGCACCAATAGTGGTGCCACTGAGACGGAGTAGGAATGCACAAAGTGTTGCATTGGATGAGTGTTTAGAGAAACATGCTTGGGACATAGAGAATTAATAACACCATATCAAGGGCCATACCAAATAGCTAGATTAGGCTCACCAACAAGGTAATATCTTGTCATTGGGAGCAAGGTAGATGAATAGAGAGCACAAGTTTGATATGAACTTCGCCAAACTACAGGAACTATATGACGAACTCTTGGTGGAGAGATATAGATTGGTGGGTTGATGAGGGACTTAGATGTAGTGTGAGGGGAGAGGGACAACCTCATATCTTAACTGGATACAAGCTTATTAGAGAGGGACAACCTTAGGGTGGAGCAGGACAGGTAACAATCTACATGGATGCTTTAGAGGTTGTTGGTATTTTGGTATGGTTTTGTCATTGATGTCAACACCTACTAAAACACTAGCACTTTGGAGATCCATCAACATTCACCGGCAAGCAAGTAACTATTGCACGGTTATTGGTATATGGTTCACTGACAGGATATAATGATCACCGGCACTTGGAATGATATGGAAGACACTTGGTAATGTCGAAGACATCGCATGGACACTTTGTTTTGAAGAATTAATCATTGGTATAATCATATTTGCATATTTTCTTTTACCGACAAATAGGTCTAGAGTTACCTAGGGTTACACCGACAGGTTTATCTTTTCCAGATCAGCATGGCACACTATGGAGATGATTTATTATTATTGTAAATGCTTTAAGCCGACATGTTTAATCGGTTATTACATCAGATAATATATTGTTTGTAAAATGTTTTATTGTAATATCTTGTAGAGCCGACCTGCTAAAATTGGTCTTCGGTTATGGTATAAATGTAAGATCTTATTTGTAAGATTGAATGTGGAATGTGAAAAAGAATTAAGTGAAGGTATATGCGAGATTAAGAAGAGCTATACACGAAGACATCATTTGAAGGTGAAGCTAGGTTTTTTTTGTGGAAGCATATCAGCATTACACCAGTACTGAATTCAACATATGAAGATGTTAGTTTGTGCAGTATAATCTTATTGGATTTAACCATCCAACTATAGTCAGTGTGACTCCCATTTTGTGATTGAGCAGTGAGCTCTAGGTTGTTGGCCTTTGTGCATGTGCAGACCCCATTTATGTACACTTACTATCTACAGTAGTATCATCTGATTGTGGGTAAGGTTTCCCACCATGGTTTTTCCCCTTACAGGGTTTCCACGTACAAATATTGGTGTTATGTGTTGTGGATGACTTTGTGTTTATGTTTCATGCATTAATCTTTACCAGTATAGCAATTAACTGTTAACACTGTCTACTGACATACTTAACTGGTTTACCGGTATTAAGCATTAAGTTGATTGAGTTGTTTTTGGTTTGAATTTATTAGACAACTGATTCACCCCCCCCCCCCCTCTCAGTTGTCTCTGGGACCTAACAATTGGTATCAAAGCCTAGTCCTCTTTTGCAGAAGTTTAACAACTTGAGGAGATCCAATGACTACTAATTATTTCAGGAAGGACAGTCCTAAACTTGATGGAACCAACTATGGGATATGGAAGATCAGAATGGAGACAAATCTGAATTGCATTGGTAAAGACATCTGGGAAGTTACAAACAATGGTTATATTTCTGATGTAGCTGGTCAAACCACTCCAACTACCTTAGCTAAAGATGAGGAGAATGATTGCAAAGCAAGATAAGCACTTCTGAGCGCTTTATCATATCAACAAATCATGGGATTATCAGATAGGTCTACTATTAAAGCTATTTGGGATCATTTGGAAACACTGAATGAAGGAGATTCCACAGCCAAGATTGCAAAACTCGAAAGCTTCTGAGTCAGGTATGAACATCTAAAAATGGAAGAAGATGAAAGGATTTCTTCTTTAATGGAAAGAGTAAATGAAATTGTTTTGGGTATTAAATGTTGTGGAGGAACCTTGAGTGAGGATGAAATTGTTTCAAAAATCTTAAGAGGATTGCCACCGGCATATAAAATGAAGGTTACTGCTATAAATAAGTTGAGAACAATGCCTAATACATCAGTAACTAGGGATACATTGATTCGAAAACTTTCAGCTTTTGAAATTGAGGAATTTGGTCTTGTTGCTACTATAAAGACAGATTTGGCCTTTAAAGCATCAACATCATCTGCTCCATCATTTGACAAATCAGATTGGAAAGCCTTTTATGCAAGAGAACTTGAAGAAACTAGGAAGGAGAATGAAGAACTTGAAGAACTTGAAGCACTATTTGCAAGGAAAATGCCTAAAGGTCTAGTTGGAAGTAAGTATGAAGGTAAAGCACCCTTTAAATGTTTTAACTGCAATAAGATTGGTCATATGGCTTCGAGATGCCCTGATAGACATGCTAAACTAAGAGAAGAATCTAGAAGAATATACAAGCCTAATCCTGAATATCAGAGATACAGATTTAAGAAGAACAAAAACAAATCTTGTTACATTGCTAATGAAGGTGTGACTGATGATTTTGATGAGGATCCAGCAGATAATGGATGGGTTTTTGTTGCTATAACAGAAGATCAACTGGCACCTACTGCTCAACCGGTAGAACAAGCCCTAGCAGTTAAAGTTGAAGTAAAGGATGAATGGATCATTGACTCAGGATGCTCACATCATATGACAGGAGACAAAGGTAAATTCTTGAACTTTGAAGAATACAATGGAGACTTAGTAAGATTTGGAGATGACAAAGCCTGTTCAATTAAAGGTAAGGTTACAATATCTCTTGATGGTAAGCATAACACTGAAAATGTCTACTATGTTGAAGAATTAAAACATAATCTTTTACGTGTTGGTCAATTAGTTGAGAAAGGATTTCAGTTACAATTTAAAAATGGAAAATGCAAAATCATGAATAGAACTGGTTTAGAAATTGCAACCGGTAATCAGACTAGAGGTAATATCTTTCATTTGAATAATAGTGAAAAGGCATGCTTGATTGCACATATAGATGAAAGTTGGTTATGGCATAAGAGACTCTGTCATGTAAACTTTGATTGCATGGTAAAGATCAGTACTTCTAAGGCAGTTAGAGATCTACCTAAAATTGTGAAACCTCAGAATACAATATGTAAGGAATGTCAATTTGGAAAACAAATTAGAGCTAGTTTCAAAAGTATTCTAGAAAAATCCAATAATGCTCTTGATTTGATTCACACTGATTTATGTGGTCCAGCTAGAACTAAAAGCTTACAAGGTGATAGAGATTTCATGCTAATTATTGATGATTATTCTAGAATGTGTTGGGCTACTTTTCTCAGAGAAAAATCAGAAGCACTTGAAATGTTCAAATTGTTCAAAGCAATGGTTGAAAATGAAACCGGTAAGAAAATCAAATGTTTAAGATCAAATCAAGGAGGAGAATTCACATCTAAGGACTTTAATATATTCTATGAAGTGAATGGAATCAGAAGATAACTATCAGCACCTCGGACACCACAGCAGAATGGAGTTGTTGAAAGGAAAAATAGAACTATCTTGGATGCAGCAAGAAGTATGTTATCTGAAGCAAATTTACCACATGTATATCAGAGAGAAGCAGTTAGCACAACCGTCTATACATTCAACAAAGTTCACATCAAAGGTGAAACCGGTAAGACCCCTCATGAACTATGGTTTGGTAATAATCCTACTCTTAAGTATTTCAGAATTTTTGGAAGTAAATGTTATATTAGAAGAGATGAGTATATTGGCAAATTTGATCCTAGAAGTGATGAAGGAATATTTCTTGGTTATTCATCTAAGAGCAAGGCATATAGATGTTTTAATAAGAGATTGTAGAAAATTGTTGAGAGTAAAAATGTCAAAATTGATGAACAATTCAGAGGAACTTCAAGGTATATAGACTCTGAATCGGCAACAGAAATTGTGACAAATGAACCTATACTAAATCCACCGGTACAGAATGAAGATCCAGTTACCCCGGTACCATGAGAGGATTCCACAGTAATTGAAGAACAACAGCAAACTAAGACACCCCGGTATGTAAAATTGAATCATTCTGAAGATTGGATAATTGGAAGTAAATTTAAATGAGTTATGACAAGAGGAAGATTGGCAAATGAAGAGGTATGTCTTATTTCTCAAATTGAACCATCGTCTATAAATGAGGCATGTGAAGATAAATTTTGGATTAAAGCTATGGAAGAAGAATTAGAACAAATTGAGAAAAATAATACTTGGACATTAGTTCCTCGACCTAAATATAAAAATGTAATTGGAACCAAATGGGTATTTAGAAACAAACTTAATGAAGATGGTAAGGTTGTCAGAGATAAAGCAAGACTAGTGTGTAAGGGATATTCTCAGAAAGAAGGAGTTGATTACAATGAAACCTTTGCACCGGTAGCTAGAATTGAGGCAGTTAGATTATTCTTGGCTTTTGCAGCTCACAAGAACTACAAAGTTTATCAAATGGATATTAAATGTGCATTCTTGAATGGAGATCTTGAAGAGGAAGTCTATATTGAACAACCTGATGGATTTTCTTTGACAGATGACAATGATATGGTTTGCAGGTTAAGAAAAACTATGTATGGATTGAAACAAGCCCCAAGAGCTTGGTATGCAAGATTGGATAAGTATTTTAAAGATTGGTTTTACTAAAGGAAATGTAGACAACAATTTATATTACAAAATAACTAATGATGACATCTTGATTATAGAAGTATTTGTTGATGATATAATCTTTGGAGAAGAAGATGGTTTATATAAAGAATTTTCTATTAAAATGCAGCAAGAATTTGAAATGTCTATGATTGGAGAAATAAAATTCTTTTTAGGATTGCAGATTTCACAGACTAACAAAGGTATATTTTTGAGTCAATCCAAGTACTTCAAAGAGTTACTAAAGAAATTTGGGATGGAGAACTCTAAACCGGTAAGCACACCTATGACTACAAATGACAAATTATCTCAAAGGGATGAATCTACACCTGTTAATCCAACTAGATACAAATCTATGATAGGAGGTTTACTGTATTTGACACAAATCAGACCTGATATTATGAATGCAGTATGTATTTTTTCTAGATTTCAAAGTAATCCTAGAGAAAATCATGAATCACCAGTAAAAAGGATTTTCCGGTACTTACAAGGCACTGCAAATCTTGGATTATGGTATCCTAGAGATGAAAATTTTGATCTATGTGCATACACAGGTGCAAATTGGGGAGGAGATGTGGATGATAGAAAAAGCACCACCGGCAGAGCATTCTTTCTTGGAAAGAGATTAGTCTCTTGGCTAAGTAAGAAACAAATTTGTACATCTTTATCAACAGCAAAATCAGAATATGTTGCAGCAGCAACTAACTGTACACAGGTACTATGGCTTAAGAAAATGTTGAAAGACATAAAGGTAAAATGCAAGGAACCTATTATTATATATTGTGATAACACTGTAGCAATTGATATATCTAATAATCCGGTATTACATTCTAAAACAAAACATGTTTCTATCAAACTGAATTTTCTAAGGGAAAAAGTTGAAGAAAAAGAGATAAAACTGGTTTATGTGAATACTAAAGAACAACTTGTAGATATTTTCACAAAACCTTTGCCTAAGGAGACTTTTGAATATCTCAGAGATCAGCTTGGATTTATACCACTATCGATAGAGACTTAGACAGTTGATGATTGTCATCAACAGGCATAATTAAAAGACAAATCTTTTACTCCGGTCATTGATGAGTAAGCTACTTCTCAGGGGGAGTAGTTGGTATATTGAATTGATTGGTATTTTGTATATGAACTTGGTTTTATTATTATAACTTTGGCATTTGATGCCAAAGGGGGAGAGATATCTATGGAAAAACACATTATCTTTTAAGAGAACTTTGAATAACACATGTTGCTCCCAGGGGGAGAGATTGTTGTTTGAGAGAGACTATTACTCTCTATATTCTGGTTATGATCTTTTTGGAGAGATTGTTGGTTTTTGGTTTTTGGCATTTCTGTTTTGGCACTTTGATGGTTTTTTCCATCTTGTGTTGCCATCAATGCCAAAGGGGGAGATTGTTGGTATTTTGGTATTGTTTTGTCATTGATGTCAATACCTACTAAAACACTAGCACTTTGGAGATCCAGCAGCATTCACCGGCAAGCAAGTAACTATTGCATAGTTACTGGTATATGGTTCATCGACAGGATATAATGATCATCGGCACTTGGAATGATATGGAAGACACTTGGTAATGTCGAAGACATCGTGTGGACACTTTGTTTTGAAGAATTAATCATTGGTATAATCATATTTGCATATTTGCTTTTACCAGCAAATAGGTCTAGAGTTACCTAGGGTTACACCGGCAGGTTTATCTTTTCCAGATTAGCATGGCACGCTATGGAGATGATTTATTATTGTTGTAAATGCTGTAAGCCAACATGTTTAATCAGTTATTGCATTGGATAATATATTGCTTGTAAAATGTTTTATTGTAATATCTTGTAGAGCCGACCTACTAAAATTGGTCTTAGGTTATGGTATAAATGTAAGATCTTATTTGTAAGATCGAATGTGGAATGCGAAAAAGAATTAAGTGAAGGTGTATGCGAGATTAAGAAGAGCTATACATGAAGACATCATTTGAAGGTGAAGCTAGGTTTTTTTTGTGGAAGCATATCAACATTACACCGGTACTGAATCCAGCATATGAAGATGCTATTTTGTGCAGTACATTCTTAATGGATTTAACCATCCAACTGTAGTCAGTGTGACTCCCATTTTGTAATTGAGCAGTGAGCTCTAGGCTGTTGGCCTTTCTGCATGTGCAGACCCCATTTATGTACACTTACTATCTGTAGTAGTATCATCTGATTGTGGGTAAGGTTTCCCACCATGGTTTTTCCCCTTACAGGGTTTCCATGTACAAATATTGGTGCTATGTGTTGTGGATGACTTTGTGTTTATGTTTCATGCATTAATCTTTATCGGTAGAGCAATTAATTGTTAACACTGTCTACCGACATACTTAACTAGTTTATCGATATTAAGCATTAAGTTGATTGAGTTGTTTTTGGTTTGAATTTATTAGACAACTGATTCACCCCCCCTCTCAGTTGTCTCCGGGACCTAACAGAGGCCACATGACAGAGGGGGTCAGATGAGATCAACCAATTGTGGAGGGAGAGAAATGAGGCCTATTGGGAGAGGGATGAGGGGAGGAGACATGGAGTAGGAGTGGGAGAGGGCGCCCTAACAACCCTAGTGTAGTAGAAATCCCTCCTGATCTAACAACAATAGTAGGTGATAGGGTTGACCATAGAGGCTTTGTTTTATAGGATGGCCTATGAGGTGGAAATACCAACAGATAAGAGACAAGCATTCATACCTTCAAGGTAGATGAGAAATCATTCTACATCTTCCTCATGGAGTGGGTCCTCCACCTTGAGCAGGGGATCTTCTAGGAGTGGATCATCCTCCAAACATAGCAACAGTAGGTCCTCTAGGCACAACAACTATAATGAGCACAATAGGCATTCAGAGAGGAGTAGCTCCTCTCAGCACATGGAGGAGTTGGTAATGAGACCCCCACAAGCACCCATAGGATTGAGGTTAGGACCAAATGGACAGGAGATGGTAATTAAATTGCTATGTATGGAGGGGATTATTATATGGGATGGCATAGGATTAGAGAGCATAGGTGTAGAGGGATCCACTGGTCTAGATAGAGGACATGGACATGAGTCCGAGGATATAGGTGACTCTAAGGGAGATGGATCATAGGTACAGGATGTACCCCTGTGACATAGGCATCGAATAAACAAAGGGGGTGGAGGAGCTCTAGAGGGTACCTAGACATGGCCCCATTTTTTAGCGACTTTTTGAGCTCATGATATAGATGCAAATGATTTGATGCAAACATTACTTATTATACACATTATTCTTTCGATTTGACATGAATTGTATATTTTTTGGAAATTTTCTAGACATTTATAGGATGGACTCTATTGATTTTGGCCTATTTATGTTTTGTTGATGCTTGTGTGGTTATTATGGAGGCTGATATATGCATTTGATTATGTTATGGATATGTTGACACTTTGTGATACAAGATGTGATGGTATATGATGTATTATGGATATAATTCTATATTGTTGATGAGATCCATGTGTGTGATGTAGGATGTGATTTATGTGATATATTATGGATATGGTTCTATTTTATGTGGTTATGACTATGTACCTAACATGATGATGAAATATGTGATGCTTAATATGTGATCACACATTTATGATGTTGCTATGTGTATGAATTTATGTCATTGATCTATGTGCTAAGTTTTATGATGATGTATGGACATTATGATGCAATATATACGTTGTGGATGACCTTCATGGATAATGGTGTATGTATGATTTATAGTGGTTATATAATATCATGTTTGGAGAATGCACCTATATGGAATTCCATATGATTTATAAAACCCAATAGAAGAAATAGATAAAATGAACCTAAAATAACATAGACTAGCAAGTCTATATTATGTCCCACTAAATAAATTAACTTAATGAATGCATCAATGCAACTAGTATGGATAAAATGAATCCAATGAATGCATACTAAATGCAAGACTTAATAGCAAATGAAACGATAATGAATGCATGATAAATGCATGACTAATAGTGAATGAAATAAACCTAAATGAGATTATGATGAATGCACATTAAATGCCACACTAAATAAATGGAATGCAATCAACTCAACAAGTTACTCGCAATAAAATCCTATCTAGGATAGATGAAAGACTCAAATGCATGTGCACAGTCCTGGTCACAAAGATTAGGAGAAAGGGGTAGTGGAATAGGATATGAACTAGGGATTGATGTGAAATGATGCAAGAGGTGAAGCTTGAGCAAGAGCACCTTAAAAAGTAATTGTCATGTAGTGAGTACTTATTTTGATTTAGCACTGATTATGATGCCCCAAAGTTATAAAGAACCAAGGCACCACTCACAAGTGATGCATGGACTAACTCTAAGCTCTCACAAGATTATAAAGAATCTTGAGGGGAATGAGATTAGAAAAAAAAATAACAAGAGTCATGCCCCAATGTAACATGAGACAGACAAGGCCTCATGAGGGACCAACATGGGACATAACTCAAAAACATGTGCAAGTAGAAACATAAAAGGAAATCATGTCCCTAGCATTACCAGTTATCGCACACCATGATATAAAGGATTGTGGTGACCATAAAGAGGTAACACTTAGAAGCTCAAAAGACCAAGATGGACAAAAGGGTCCAAAAATTCAAAATAAGTAACAAATATCTCAATTATCTTTTGCCAAAGACTGACTGACAGATGGGGATTGACTAATTTGATGTGAGGAAGTATACATCCTACAAAGATTGAAGATGGTTTGATTACCTGAAGTAGATTCAGATAGAGACAACCAAGAGACATGAACCTCAAAAGACTAAAAGGATCAATTGTTAAAGCACCAGCTGCAATGAGAGCATGATCTAGACGACACACAACTGATGAATGCAAAAGGTGGGGGCTAAAGACAAGCATATAGAATTGGATCCTAGATGGATACACTATAGACCAAGATAAATATAGAACTGACAAATTGATATATATACAACTAACTATACAAAGCTTAAGAATTGGGATAGTAGAATGATGGTACCTTGCATGACGATGAAAGAAACACCTAGATAAAAATTATGGATATAGATGGAGGAGATAGAATGATCATTCTATGAGTCAATGAAGGGTGAAATGCAATAGAGAATGAATGGATGCATATAAAGGGGATGAGAAGCATGAATGCGGAAAATGAAACAAGGACCTAAAGGTTAATGAAACGACTCTCTACAGATGGCATTTGTTACCAGGTTTTCACCAAATTTACTTATCCAAGGTGCCACAAAAGTGTGGTTTTCACCATAAGACGAATTATTTCTTTACTTTTCTTGACTACTTTTTTAATTTTTATGATTTTTTCTAAATTTTTTAAAAGTGGGGTATACTGCTTATGATTTTTTCAAATGAATAATATTGAAAGGGTCACTCAAAGGTTCCCCTTCTGTAGTAGACAACCGATATGCTCTTGAACCATATTTTGTTGTAATGACATAGGGACAGAGCCAATTGAGTTCAAACTTTCCTTTCTTCTCATGACCTCATTGCACTTTATGATTTTCTTTAAGGACTGGATCTCCCACTTGAAATCACCAGGGATTTATTTTCTTATTTTAACTTCTCTTAATACAATTTTGATAGACCAATAAGTGATCATAAGCATGTTTTCACCTTTCATCTAATAGATCCAACCATGGGAGTCGTGCCACATAGTAGTCTTTGTCAGTGATCTGATGCTTGAGTGATAGACACAAAGATGGAAGTTTGACTTCAATTGGCAAGACAATGTTGGTGCCATACACAAGCAAGTATGAGGTGGCACCTATAGGGGTACGTATGCTAGTATGGTAGGCCCAAAAGACAAGGTTGAGATGAAGGTGCTAATCACGACTAGTATCACTAACAACCTTCTTGAGGATTTTGAGAAGGGTCTTATTGGTTGCTTCATCCTAGTTGTTACCTTGAGGGTAATATGGAGTGGAAAAGTGGTGTTGGATATGGAACGTGTCACACAGTTCCTTGACGAACTAATTTTTGAATGGAGTAATATTGTCGGTGATGAGGGTGGAAGGTATGTCATAATGATAGATGATATCGTAAAGGATGATTTTGGATATTTAGGAACCAATTGTAAGTGTGAGTGTAACTGCTTTAACCCACTTTGTGAAATATTTTATGTTAGAGATAATAACTTTGTAGCATCCTAAAATTGCGACACTTGCAATTTTGACTGCATTTGGGTCTTCACGATGGTGGCGCAACGTTGAACCTGAATGGAGACCCCGAAACCTACTTGTGACATCAAAAACTGCATATTTTTGCACCTTGGCCTGATCCTCCTTGCACCCTGTTGTCCCGGGAGGTGGGACCATGGCGCCCAGCACCCTGGTCCCTGGCCCTATTTTGGGCCCGGTCTCTTGTTGGGCATCGGGTCTTTGAGTTTGCAATTCGGAAAATGATGCTTCTAGGTCGGCCTAAGGTCAGAAAAATCAGTCTCTCAACCCTAATTGACAAGTATATAAATTACTTTTCCTCTCCTAGAAAGGGAGGAAGAAAATAAGTAGGAGCAAGACACGGAAGCGATATTCAAACATTCAAACATTCAAGCATTCCTTCAAGCAATTGAGTATTCTAAGTCTCCATTCAAGGCTAGGTGTTGCATTCAAAGACAAGGATTCAACCATTGAAGAGGAGATCACTTACAACATTCATTACACCTTCACATGTAAGAATACAAACATTCTTACAACAAGGTTGCAGGTATGTGGCTGTAATTGAAGATCTGGAATCCTTGTGCAGAGACGAACAGATCCCCCTTCGTTTCACGGATTTTTCGGAGGACCGTGTGCACTCTGGGCGCCATCGTCCCGTCAACTTTTGCTCAAATTTGTAGAACAGCATTGTCTCGACATTTTACTGCTAATTCCAGGTCCGTAGCTTCATCCTGTGTCCCCATCTCTATTTATAAGCTAATCTTTCTTACTTTACATGCATTCCTAGTTCAATCATTCTATCTACATTCTTTACAAAAGAGGGTATCCTTGATGTCTTAACCCTTGAAACTCATTTAGAATCAAGTCTTGCATTGGGTGAGATTGGATCTTGTGGGTTTCAACCCCTCTTTTGAATGTAAAGTCTCTCCCAAGTGAAAACCGTCAATCCTAGTGACCCTCCTTTCTCTCTCCTTGGAGTGGAGTGGAGGGAACACCTAGGGTTCAATTTTCCGCTTTACATTTTGGTGAACCCGATGTGAACATCCTAATTCTGATTATTCAGATTAGATCTGAAAATTTTGCTTCCTTAATTACATTTCCATGTTTGATCTTTTGCAAATTTTAGAGGTTAATTGCATTAAAAACCCTAAATATTTCTTTTTAGTAATTGAGCTTGTGAAATGTTTAATTGTTAATGCTTGTTTCATATCTACCCTTCTATTACAAATTGTCAATTCATATTTGTGCTTTAATTCTGAAAATTAAGTGGTTAAGTGTCAAAACCCTAATTCTTAAAAACCTCTTGATTCAACCTTTGACTGATAATTTCACTGATCAAAACACCTCCAAATCGGCTGTAACTTTGGATTCCGCAACAAAATCACAATATCTCTCATCCCTAAAAATTTTGAAAAAAGTTGCGAGGACCGTGTGCACCCCGAGCGCCATCGTCCCCGACATTTTTTTTGAAATTTCGGGAGCTAGATCTTACTATATTTTTCTGCTAAAATCCATAATTTTGGCTGATTTTATCAATTCTAACACTTTCAAAATTAAAGTCAAAGTTGGTCTAGTGATTGCTTGGATTAAGGCTTATAATCATTCAAAAATTGTTGAAATTAAAATTCATATCAAAATTGTGTTTCTTACAGTCCTAAATCTGAAAAGTGTGTTGGCATTCATTCGAAATTTCAGTGCTTTATTCAAATTTTTGCAGTTTGTGACTTTTGAAATTAAGTGTTTAATTGCAGTAACTTTGATTTCCGCTTTCAAATTTGAATTTTGCATGAAATTGAGTCAACTTTTAAATTTCAAAGCCTACATTGCTTTCAGTATTCCCTCTAAAATCATAAAATTCAAAATTTCAGTTTCCCTCTCTTTTTCAAAATTCAAATTTTGCATTTTTCAACAATCTTGGTAGGGTTCAATTTTGAGATTGCAACTTTAATTTGGCCTATCTACAGATCGTAAAATCACTCAATTTTTTAAGATTAGCTGTAAAATCATCATAGCTTTCATCCCTGAAAATTTTGAAAAAAGTTGTGAGGACCGTGTGCACTCTGTTCGCCACGATCCCTGACATTTTTCCTGAAATTTCGAGAGATTGTCCTGATTGTATTTAACAGCTTAATTCTAGGAGATTGGCTGATTTTATTGAAATTTGCTACCTCTAAAATTCAAAATCTTCTCTCTCTCTCTTTAGTGCATGAGCTTTACAACAATAAGCCCTACTTACACTATTCTCGTTAGACGAAGCCTTAGAATTAAGTCTTTCCAAGGTTTAATTACTGAGGAGATGGAACGTAATTTGAATGGCCTTTTTAACGAGGACATGGGTAATTCCTCTAATCCTCTTAATGATGAAGAAGCTCTCCATGAGGTTTCTATAGAACAACTTTCAAAATTGGATAACCAATTTGATGATTTTCGACAATGGATGTCTCAAGAATACCCTGATAGTGAAGCTCTTTCATTAATTGAGGGTCTAAAACGTATGGTTCAAAGTGATAAGAATGGAATTGATATTTTGCATAGTATTGCACACATTGTGGATTTGAATGTGATGCCTATGAAAAGTTGTGCCGAAACTTTAGGTTATACACAACCTCCTACTCAAGTTAATCATTCTATTCCTTTGACAACTCCTATTGCTAGTATACCTACCTTTACATCAAACATAATGACTGCTTCAATACAAGACATTCCACCTATGATCACCAGTCATGGGGGCAATCCAACAGTTGTGCGCAACTCTTCACAATTATCAACTGACTGTGAGTCAAATGGAATAAGCAAATCCTATGGCTCCGAGTGATAAGGGTGATAGTAGTCAACAACCATTTGGGAAGTTTAAACCGAACAGAGAGTCCATTAAGTTCAATGAAAACATCATCAACAACAATGTGAATGCAGCATCAGGTGTGCCTCCTATTTCTAAGTTTTTCAAGAAAGAAAGAAAGTTTACTCCTTTGAATGAATCATTGCATAGTATTATGAATAAGTTATTGGAACAAAATGTGCTTACTCTCCCTCCTATAAGGCAAATAGATCCTGCAAAGATTAATTCACCCTATTTTGATAACAAATCTTTTTGTCAATTTCATCGTCAACCTGGGCATGATACCGAAAAATGTTTTGCTTTAAAGGGTAAAATTCAAGATTTGATTGATAACAATACTATCTCTGTTTCTGGTGTGAATGATAAAGGCAACACATCTGTAGCCCCTCCTAACCAAAATCTTAAGATTTTTACTGATCCATTACCTTCTCATACCTCTAATGTGGTTGAGACTAATGATTCCTCTTTTTCACCTGATAGTCTTGTGTCTATGACTCCGAATGTGATTAACTTTGTGGAACAGTAGAAAATCCATAAAGAACCTTCCATCACATTTGATTCTAGTGAAACTATCAGGGCACCTAATGGTCCTTTATATATAGTTGCAAAAGTTAAGAATACACCTTGCCGTGGAGTGCTTATTGATCCTTCTTGTATGATTAATGTTATTACTAAAGAATTTATTTTCACTTTGCAATTGAATCAAGTGATCTATGACGAAAAAAATGTGGTTGTGAAATTATTTGATGCATTTTCTTCTCTTGCAATTGGTTCTATTACATTACCTATTGAGGTTCATAAGAAATCCCTTGATGTGGACTTTGCTATTATTCCATCGTCCGAACAATTTCATGTGAAGCTAGGCTATCCTTGGCTATCTTCCATGAAAGCTATTGCTTCTCCTATTCATAAGTGTTTGAAATTTCCCCATAATGGTGAAGTTGTTACTGTCAATCATAGTCTCTTTAAACCGGCTAAAAGAACTTCTAGCATTCCTATTGATTATTTTTGGCCTAAACAATTCCACTCTCTTCCACCGCGAAGTGATCATCTTTTCAAATCTTATCAAAAGTGGAAAAAAGATATGATCCTATCTCTAAGTGAACCTAAAACACCCAAACTTGATATTCCTATCGTTCTTGAGAAGGAAGTTCTTCCTTTGAAAGATAAAACTAATGTCTTTCCTCAAGAAGATTCCCAACCCATCCCTATGAATGTGACTATGTCTAATAAACTTCCTAAAAGTAGAGCTATACCTCCTCGTCATGATGGACTTGGTCTCCTTCCTAAACCAAATATTCCTCCTTTATATGGAGCAGTTCCTCCTCCTTCCTCTTATGGAGAGAAGAGACCTTTCTCTTCTCCTATTGTTCAACCTAAGAGACCACAACCTAAACACCCAAGTGATAAGGAGGAGAACATTCCTCCTCCTCACTCTTCTCAACTTCCTACTAAGACTAGACGAAATCATTCTGCACGTGAACGCCGACAAAAGCATCATCTTAGAGCTCAGGCAGCTGCTTCTCAAACTTTGCAATCCCCAAAAACACCTTCAGCTAGTATTATTCCATTTTCTCCTTAGCCGAAAATTGAGCCAAAATCTCCTAAACATAAGATGCATGATGGTCTTGATCCTATGCGAGTTAAAGATCCTATTTTTATAAATCTTGATGAAAATGTCATTCATGATGAAAATGTCATTCATGATGAAAATGTTACCCCTCTTCATTTTGATAGTGAATATGAATATGTTGATGTTGATAACCATTTATCTAACGAATTTTCTAAAGCACTTATCCTAGCTCCTAGACAAGAACAACGTGGCGTGGAACATGAACATAGCCCTTGTTTGGATCTTGTGATAGCTCCATCTGCTATGTTGGATGTTCCTCCTCTAGCATGTTTCTTGCCTTCCCGAAATATTGATCAGCAAAATCGGGGGGTGGATGACGTGCTAGACTAGTAACATTAACATAGCAGACTCTCTCCTCCTCTCTTGATCTCTTTTGTTACTTCTTCTATGTGTTATTCTCATTCTTCTATTTGTTGTCCTTAGTGTTGTCTACTCGAGGATGATGCAAAGCATTGAGATCTCTTTTGGTCTCTCTCATGTTGACTCAAAAGACACATGTGTTCCCTTCTTCTAGGTGACCTTCCTTGATTGGGGAATGAAGAACAATTATGCATACATACATGAATTAGCATACAGCATACTGACCCTGAGGAAAGCGAAGTCACCTTGTGCTTTGTGTTTTGTGTCTATTATCTTGGGGCTTATCTCACACTTGGGGGCTAAATCCTTGTGATAACGTGTTCCTTTCCCTTCTCATTTCCTATATGTATCACTACCTTAAAGCAATCACCCCCCGATGAGGCATGTGCGATCGCTTTAACGTAGGGGGGCATACACCTCGTTCATATCTCTTCAAGATACTTGAAAGGTTCTTGGCGAACTTAGCTTTGCCTTGAAAATTTTTGGTATTTTTCTTGCATGACTCATAGTGAGGGAACCTTACTACTGACAGTCATGGTTCTCCCTCATGATCTTCCCTTTTACTTTGTCAATCGAAGTCGTAAGATCCTTAGTCCACTGGGGGCTTGGTGTATCTTGCCTCCTTGACGTGGTGAAAGTCTTTCAACATTGTTTCCTTGTACTTTACCAGAAGTATGGGCGTACACTTATACTCCCGCTAAAGTGGGGGCTAAATGTAGCATCCTAAAATTACGACACTTGCAATTTTGACTGCATTTGGGTCTTCATGATGGCGGCGCAACGTTGAACCTAAATGGAGACCCCGAAACCTGCTTGTGACATCAAAAACTGCATATTTCTGCACCTTGGCCTGATCCTCCTTGCACCCTGTTGTCCCGGGAGGTGGGACCATGGCGCCCAGTGCCCTGGTCCCTGGCCCTATTTTTGGGCCCAGTCTCTTGTTGGGTATCCGGTCTTTAAGTTTGCAATTCGGAAAATGATGCTTCTAGGTCGGCCTAAGGTCGAAAAAATCAGTCTCTCAACCCTAATTGACAAGTATATAAATTACTTTTCCTCTCCTAGAAAGGGAGGAAGAAAATAAGCAGGAGCAAGACGCGGAAGCGATATTCAAACATTCAAGCATTCAAGCATTCCTTCAAGCAATTGAGTATTCTAAGTCTCCATTCAAGGCTAGGTGTTGCATTCAAAGACAAGGATTCAACCATTGAAGAGGAGATCACTTACAACATTCATTACACCTTCGCATGTAAGAATATAAACATTCTTACAACAAGGTTGTAGGTACGTGGCTGTAATTGAAGATCTGGAATCCTTGTGCAGAGACGAACAGATCCCCCTTCGTTTCGCGGATTTTTCGGAGGACCATGTGCACTCTGGGCGCCATCATCCTGTCAACTTTCGCTCAAATTTGTAGAATAGCATTGTCTCAACATTTTACTACTAATTCCAGGTCCGTAGTTTCATCCTGTGTCCCCATCTCTGTTTATAAGCAAATCTTTCTTACTTTACATGCATTCCTAGTTCAATCATTCTATCTACATTCTTTACAAAAGAGGGTATCCTTGATGTCTTAACCCTTGAAACTCATTTAGAATCCAGTCTTGCATTGGGTGAGATTGGATCTTGTGGGTTTCAACCCCTCTTTTGAAAGTAAAGTCTCTCCCAAGTGAAAACCATCAATCCTAGCGACCCTCCTTTCTCTCTCCTTGGAGTGGAGTGGAGGGAACACCTAGGGTTCGATTTTTCGCTTTACAAACTTGTGCCCAACATATGAGGGAAGGTAAATATTGTCGATGAGGTCAAGGACCCAACATGAAAATGGCCATGGTGCGACAACTGGTTGAAAATATTGTGTTGGCACATGGATGAGGTCTACATGTTGACATTGAAGACACTTCTTGATGAACTCACAAGCATCATCCTCAATTGTGGGCCAATAATATCCTGCTCTTAATAATTGTTTGCCTAAAACCATGTCTCTTGTATGAGCACCACAAGTACTAGCGTCTAACCTTGTAATGCTTTCTTTGCTTTTATAATGTCTAAACATATAGAGAAAACATCATGATAGCCTTGATGATATAGGGTATCTCTAAGGATGGTGAATTGTGATGAATGAGATTTTTTCATTGGTTTTAGGTAGATGGGAAAAAAATGATACCATTAAGGTAGGCGTAAATGTCTTGGTACCAGGGCAACTAGGGACCAACAATTTCACACACCATCTTAGTGTCAGAAGCTTTGTAAGAGGGCGCATGATGTTGCTCAATTAGGAATTCATACTTTGATACATCCTAAGAGACATCTATGTTAGATCTAATTGTAGCCATGGTGTATGTTGCTTTGTTCTACAACCTTGGAACTTGCTCAAATTGAATGGAATAAAAATATTTTTTGAATTCATAAACCATTTTCTTATAAGGGAGCAGTTTGTCATGCTTTTTTTGGAATCCATCATTGACCTATTTGATTATAAGCTAAGAATCACCAAAGAATTGTAACTGGGTGATCTTCCATTTGATGGTAGTTTTGAGACTAGTGAGAAGGGCCTCATACTCAGCTATGTTGTTCATTCATGGGAAAGAAAATTTGAATGCCTTAGGGATGTAATCTCCTTGAGGGCTAACAAACAAGATATCTGCCTCTGATCCATGTGTTATGAAAGATCCATCAAAGTATAATTTCCATAGATGTTGCTTACTGATATTGCAAAGACATTTATCAAGGAAATCCAAAATCAATGGATATGGTGTCTCAACTAATTGATCTACAATGACTTTTCCCTTGATTGAATTTTTGTCTACATATTGAATATCGAATTTTCTCAATAATATGACCACTTAGCCATGTAACTTGTGAGAGTGGTGCAGGAAAGCAGATACTTGAGTGGATCAATGTTAGAGATGAGGTTGACTATGTGGCTTAGAATGTAATACCTAAGCTTCTAAGAACAAAAGACCATTGCAAGGCATTCCCTTTTCATGGGTGAATAATTAAGCTCATAACTGACCGATGTGTGACTAATATAGTAGACAACTCACTCTTTACTATTTTCATCAAGTTGGGAAAGAAATGCCCCCAATGCGACCTGAGTAGCTAATATGTAAAGTATCAAAGGCTTCCCTATTATAGGAGGCATAAAAAATAGGCAGATTCATGAGGTGTTCCTTGATCTTTTCAAAACCCTATTGGCATGTTGCATCCCACTTAAAAGAGGTACCTTTGCAGAGTAGGTGAGTGAATGGTTGACACTTATCTGTCAACTATACTATGAAGCGTACGATTGATGTTAGTTTCCCTTGGAGACTTCTCAATTGCTTGATGGTATTTGGGGGAGGCATTTCCATGATTTATTTCACTTTCTTAGGGTCAATATTGATGCATACGTGTGATACTATGAATCTAAGTAATTTTCCTAATGTGACACCAAAGACACGTTTCTTAGGATTCAATTTGAGCTTATAATTTCTAGGTGATCAGAGATGCATTCTAAGATTATGGGATGATCAAATTTTGTTTTTTATTTGTCGAGGAGATCATCCACATAATCCTCTAGGATGTTATGAATCATGTCATGGAAGATGACTATCATTGCACATTGATAGGTAGCACTTGCATTCTTAAGGTCAAATGGCATGACATTATAACAAAATGTTACCTAAGGGGTTGTAAAGGTAGTCATATGTTGATCTTATTTTGCTATCTTGATTTGATCATAGCCAAAAAACCCATCCATAAGAGACAACATTTCATGTCCCACTATAAGATCTATTAGGATGTATATGTTAGGTAAAGGAAAGCCATCCTCAGGATATACTTTGTTCAAATCTCTAAAGTCTATACAAATGTGGATTTCCCCATTAGGTTTAGACATGGGCACTATGTTTGAGATCCATTCTAAATAATCTATGGAGCATATGAAGCCCGCTTCCAATAATTTGTCAAGCTTAGCTTTGAATAATAAATCCACCCTGGGATGCATCCTTCTCAACTTCTTCTTAACTAGTTTAGTGTCTGGATTTATTGACAGGTGGTGAAACAAAAGAGCGGGAGCTAATCCAAGCATATTTGCATATGACCATGGAAAATTAATATGCCTCATAGGAGAGTGCAAAAGACTAGGTCTTCAGCCTTAGATAATGATGTTGCTTTATATGTGATCTTAGGATGACTAGTTGTTCCAAAGTTGAATTCCTTGGTTTCTTATATTAGTATTGATGATCTTTTTGGTCTCTGTGTCTATAAGGGGAAGAGGTGCCTCCTCATCTTCTAGCACCTCAAAGATGTTTTCACTAGAAGACTTCTTTTTTTTTTTAATGTTTTTAAATTTCAAGGTACCTTAGGGAGGTTTTCACTAGGAGATATTTAATTTTCATTTCATTTTTTATTTTTGCTACTAAGGAGGTCTTATTCCTTGAAATAGGCCTGAGGATCAATCTTATAGACACTGGTGGAGTCATGCCCCCAATCAGGTGAAAATTTTGTTGCACCCATGTGTTTTAGGAGTGCTTCATCACTTTGAAAGACATCAATATGTGCAATCATTTATTGGTCCCAATCAATTAATTTTGGATGGAAAAGGGGAAGATCAATGGATAAGTTGGATTTTTTGAAGAAGGTTGGGGAGATATCTATATCATCATAGGCTCTCTTGATTTCCTCTTCAGGTGTGTCTTTGATAGTCATGCAATCGTACCCATCATCATAGAAAACGTGTTCAAAACTAGAGGGTTTAATTTAGTGACTTGGTCAAAATTGAGACCTTGTTGTCTGGGATAGATTTTCAATTCAATAGGAGCTCTCATTCCTTTTTCTTCATGGACGAGGCCACCACCTTGATAATCTCATTTTTGAGTGACCAATTTGTGGGATTTTTGATAATTTCCTTTGAAATAATTAAGAAGCTTGTCATTAGTAGCGAGACGATCCTAATATAACCATTTATTGATGTCCTCCTTTATTTCCTCATCATCAATTCCCTTAGATGATTGAAAGGTGGTATGACCCATTTCCTTGACAATGGTCTCTTTTTGTTTTTGTTGGTAGGTGGGTTTACCATGTGTGTGTGGATCTAAGGGCATTTCCCCCACTGCAAAAGCATATATGAGAGTGTATTCATTGCAAAGATTGTTGTTGATCTTGACCTAGGAAAGAGTGGCTATGAGCATGGCTTGTGTTTTGGTGGATGAAAGAAGGGTATTGGGATCAATATAGGATGAAGAGGAGTTTGCTTACGAAGTGCCAATATTTGTCCTTAGGCAATAATGGGAATGGAGGAATGAAGCCTTAAGAGCACATGAGTACTCAAAAGGTTGGGGATATTCATGGATATTGACCTTGAAACTATTGAAAGGGAACTTGAGACATTGGTGATATGTGGAGGGGACAACCTGCATGGCATGAATCCATGGATGATTGAGGAGGATTTTGAATGGGATTTTAAGATCAAGAACATGACCAACTATATGTTACAAGGTATGACCCACTTGAATGAGAAAAGTAGTGCCCTCTAAAGTGTGCTCTAGGTTGTCATATGCTTTGATGGTGATGATTTGTTTATTGATATTTGTTGCAATGTAACCCACTTGTGTTGATAAATTTTGAGGTGCATATATTAAGGGTTGAGACATTATCTAACACAACTCGTTTCACAATAAAGTGATTAACAATGACAGCTATGCGAAGTAGAAGATTATGATCAGGTGGAATAGATGATATGATAAATTGTGTGAAGGATGGGCTATATGATGATGCCAATGTCCTATGAGAGATTGAAACTGCATAGGATCCATATCATTGGGAACACGTGCATCTTACAAAGCCTTGGTAAAGATATCCTAGTGAATAGGTGATGTGTGAAGGAGATCTAATATGGAGATTTGTGCAGGGGTGTTAATCACGTGTTCCAGGATGTTTTATTGTGCACTAGATGAAGGTGCATTGGTGACACCGATGATATATTTTCTTCTCCTTTGAGTAGTGACTACACATTGGTAATATTGTCCTTTGATATAGATCATACTCTCATGGTCCTCAACCAAGTGATATAACCAACTGTATTACCAAAATCAAGGGTTGCAGTAGTGAAATCAGTATTGTTGTTATGATTGCCTTGATTCTTATTGTTGGTGCTTTGGGACCCAAGGTTTGTGTTTCAAGTATTGGCACTCTGAATATGTTTGGGGAATGCATTTTGATAAATTTGTAGATTAGCATTAGGTGAGGTTTTTGTAGGAGGTTCAATTGTAATACTCCTCCTATCAATGAGATCTTAGACATAGTTCCTCAGCTTCATGCATTTGATGGTAGCATGTCCCTTCAAACAATGGTTGTTGCAACATTCATTTTATTTATACCCTACAAGTCTTAGAATAAATCGATCTAATGTTTGTGTTTGAGGATAGACAATCAAGTTTACATCATCCATATTTCAAAAAAACACATCTAAAGGCTTACCTAGGGGAGTACAATTGTGCATTTGGTTACCCTAGTTTTTTTCTCTTGGTTGTCCTCGAGGTATCGAGATGTCATTAGTTTGATGATTCACCTATTGACTGACATGTCAAGAGGTGGAGGTGTAGCTTCCAGAATCTGAATTGGTATCAGTGAACCCATCACCAGTGACATTCTTGTTCTTGTTCCAATAGAATGACCAATCATTGTTTGGATTATCATTATGATCCTTGTAAAGCTTGATTACCCCTTCAGTTATCAGTCCTTTCTCTATGTTAGTTCATTTATCACTAATGTCCTTAAATGAATTGATATGGTCCAAACGCCTATTGTAAGCCATCTTAGGATGTAGATTATCAATATTTATGGTTACTACCTGCTTAGGGGGTTTGTAGGAGAGCGAGTTAACACAGCTTGCCAACATTGCAAATCATTTGCAAGAATCTCTCCCCCCTTTTGCTTGGCATTGCATAGATCAAGCAATGTAAGTTAACTCTCAATGTTGTAAGAGTAATACACGACAATTTTTCTTAAGAGATCCGTGAATGTATTGACTATGCCAAAAGGGAGCTTAAGGAACCATTCCAAAATTGGACCTCCTAAAATTTTGGGGAACAACTACTGGAGATACTTGTCACTATAAGCAACCTCTTGACAAGCCATATACAATTATTTGATGTTGTTGATGGGGTTACCTTTTCCCTTGTGTTCGTCAAACTTAGGCATTTTAAAATGTCTCAAAATTGGTATCAGAGCTTGGTTCCTCTTAGATAATATTAATTGCTTGAGGAAGATCTTTAGTGATGGATTTATCAAACAGATACAAACAAAGTTCTTGGAAATTAAAATTCTTCTCTTTGGATCCTACCTATAGCTCTTTTAGGGCATTCTTCATTTCTTCCCACTCAGGATTGATAGGTTGTGGAGTGGATGCACCTATGACATTGGATCCTAGTAGATTGTAAGGAATGGGTGGGTGATGGGATTGTTGTAATCCTCATCATTTAACTTGTCAATCCAAAGTGGTGTCCATGGATGTATGGAAAAGAGAATGAAGAAAACTAGTTTGACAATCTCTTCTAACTTGTAGCAAATGAAATCTAGTCTAAAGCACGCTCATAGGAATTCAAAAAATCACACTTGCATGAAAGGAGATGCTAATCTATCTCACACTTGCAAGAATTGAAAAGGCTAAACTAATTCACACTTGTTGGAAATGAAAAACTTGCTTGAATTGAAATTGTGATGCTTTAAATGTGAACTATGATAGAAACTACTAAATAGCCACAAATTTATTCTAGAATGTTATCTAATCTAAAACACACTAAAATGAAACAAATAAGAGCTATTAAACATAAATATTATACTTGCACATATTAGCTGCTCCCATGAAGTTCCATTATTTTCTATCTCATGTGATCTTGTTGTTGTTGCTCTCATAATGTTGCACTTATGGTTTCAATATGACTACACAAGAATGAACTATGTGGAATATGAAATGTAAAATGGATTCTAATCCTATGATTGCAAATTATTGAAATAATAATATGGATATGCTATGATGCTTGATTGCTTGATTGCTTGATTGCTTGAATGCTTACTAGTAACTAGCTTCAAATGTTTGATGAAGGCTTCCTTTTATAGATTTTCCATGGCTAAAATCCAAGGTGGAAAAGATCAATGGTTGAGAGTTAATCTTGAGACCATTAACAATTGAGATGAATTTGGTTGAGATGTCAGAGGTAAAGGGGGAAGATAGAGGACAATGTGAAAACAGAAGCCACATGGCATCATGCTCACCTTGACCAAGGATGAAGACTCCAAAGATGTAGGATAGTTGGAGAGAATATAGATTTCCCAAGACATGAAGGAGTCAACAATCTAGGCATGTTGGAGAAGATTTATGCTTCCTAGGACAAGTGGACAATGAGTCACTTTGACCAGGTTGATGTGGACAAAACCACCCTCTAAGATGTAGGGATGTGAGAGAATATAGGGGATAGGAAGACATAAGTCTCCTCATCCTATTGAGTAGGAATGATGTTGAAGATAATTGAAGAATTAAATATCAAAAATATTTAATTTGTTTAGCCACATGGGGATGAAGTGGCATGATGATGTGAGAAGGTGAGATGGAGGGTGATGTGGAAATTAGAATTGAAGACTTAGGTTAGGTGATTAATTAAATAATTTAGGATTATTTAATTTTAAGATGGACTTTAGAAGAATTATGATGAATTTTAATAAATTGGTTTAGAGGAATAAGACAAATGAATTAGATAAATAAATTATTCAATTTATTTATTAATAAAAGAATTAAGCCATTAAATAAATAATTAATATTTATTTAATAATCTATAGTCATTTCGGGGATGACCCCACAACATAGCGATTAGCTGCGAGCCTCTTACATGGAAGGTCTTGGGTTCGAGTCTACTCGAATGGTTCTTAGCTCCAGGGAAAAGCTAAAAAATATCGCTTCGGCTGTGACTTATTAAAAAAAAAAATCTCTAGTAATTTTAAGGTGTATACATTTTGCCCCTCTTTGAGAAAATATGTTTTATCACGTTGTTTCAAAGAAAAATAAATCAAGTCTTAGTTTTCTCTTGATGTTGGTATGATGTGGATGGTATGCCCTAACGGGAGATCGATCGATGATTTTTTTTTTAAATTTGGGTTAAAGCATGAAATGGTCAAGAGATCTCACGAATGAGTAAATAGAAGAATTATGATGAAGAAATTGACAAAAATAGGCTTCAATGTTGTGAAAGGTTTCCCCAACAGCACATGGTCATTATGCCCCTAATTAGGTTCAAATAGGCTTAATATAGGAAGGTTGGGTCCACATCCAACTCATTTGCACGCATGGAGCTTTGAGAGTGATTTGTAGAGAGGAGTGATTGAGCAAAGCAAAGTGTTGTCAACAAAGATGGTGATTCCATATCAGAGGCATCGATTTGAGCACGTTTGTCAATTTCATAGGCCAGAGAAGTATGGTCCCCCGGTAAGTACATCAGTACCTTGCCTTGTCGTGAGCATTTAATGCATTTTTTATAGGTCAAATTTTTCCTTTTTGTATGGACCAAAAATTATTTTTACACATTTGTTATATCTTTTTACACATTTGATGCGTTGTAGCACTTTTGCTAGTTCTTGTAATGCATTCAATGTTTTAGCACTTTTGAGTTTTCTTTTAACACATTTTAGAGGTATTTTAGTACATTTATTGATTTAGCTTATACTGTAAATATTTTAATTCTTTTTTTATTTATTTTAGTGCATTTATTCATTTAGCACATACACTCATTGATATTGCGCATTCGACATTTTATTTAGTGTAGTTTTATTTTAGCGCTTATGCAGTACTTTTTAGCATTTTTGCCATTTTGTTTAGTGCATTTGTCATTCTAGCACATATATTGATTCTTTTAATGCCATTGCAAGATGAAGTAGTGCATTTAGGATAGGTGCATAAAATTGGATAGTGTAGATAGATAAGTTGACATCATGATCGATGGTAGCCAGCTAATAGGGGCTTAGTGAGATGGATATAATCTCGAAAGAGATGATAGGATAGATGCAACTTGTTTTGATGATTATCGCTTGTGGTGTTGATTTCAAGAGGGTTTGGACATTTTGTTGTCTCAAGAGTGATTCCTGAAGACTATGCACTTGTGATCGGATCTAGATCGTGCAAGGAGAGAGTGCATAGGTGCATGCAGACTTACACATCTTTTGTATATGCCTAAGATTAGGACAAACAGGGGACTGTTGATAGCACTCGCTGAGAGATGGCATAATGATCATAACACCTTTCATTTTCCCACCAATGATATGAGTGTTACATTGGAGGATTAAATAGGATATTAAGGATACCAATAGTTGGTGAGCTTGTATAGTATGATCACCATGAGAGAGATGGGACAACGAATTTATGTTAAAGTGTTTGAGGATGATGATATAGATAGCCTGGATATTAGATGGGATGACATGGTTGACTACTATGATGCATTGCCATCAGTACTTGCAGGATTGATAGGTGGATTTATGTCCTGGGAGGAGATCACATGGGTTACTGGTTGGATAGGGGTGCATATTGGAGAAGATGGTGATTGATGGGACCCGATATGCGTGGGGTGTTTGCATGTTAGCCCATTTATATCATGAATAACATTAGGGTGTATACGATGGTGCCACCAGTTTGTCAATTAGGGTGACATTGCTATAGATTTGGTCATGGGAGCATATCGTTATGACTCGACCAGTTTGTTAGTAGGTTAGAGTTCCTGGTCAGCCATAAATTTATGCATATCATGCATTAGTTTCCTAGCCTAAGCTAGGAAAGCTAGAATACTTGAGATATGCCCTAAACACAATTGATACAGTGACATGGAGACCATATGCAGATTGTGAGCCTTGGATAGATGATGCTATAGAGATGCCTTATATATATCAATCTTGATGGTTGATAGGGCACATGTCTTATGTTATAGAGAGACATCTTATTTCGTGAGTGTATAGACAATTTAGTCGGACTTAGGGTATGCCCATTGCACAACATTGTATGCTTGAACATACAAGGACAAATTGATTGGGTCCTTCAATATCATTTGAGCTAGCACAAGTTGAGTTTTTGACATTACCATATCAAACATGGGATCTACGTCCACATGTTTTAGATCTCGGGATGACTCTAAAGTATGCATAGTATTTTGCAGAGCATTTATTCTCGAGACTGATAGATCCTAATGAGACTCCATCGAGTTTTGATGATAATGATGATGATAGACCACAGAGAAGGAGATGTAGGGTTGCTTAGCTAGGAGGCGGAGATGGAGGAGATGATGGGGGTGGCGGAGGAGATAGAGGCGATAGAGGAGGGATAGATGGAGGTAGGAGGGGTGGAGGTGTTAGTGATGGAGGCAAGAGGGGTGGAGGAAGAGATCATGATAAAGATGGTGGTCAAGGTAGAGGCAGAGATGGAGGGAGAGATGAAGGACGAGGTGGAGGAGTTGGTGAGGATATTGGAGCAGTTGGTGGGGATTTTGGAGGAGATGAGGAGGAGGGTGAGGAGGAGGATCCATAGTTGGTCCATTGAAGGAGGATAGCCAGAGCCCCACCCCAGGTACACGGATAGGTTGTTGTTTAGGTACGGTCTCTTGATCAGACACCACAATAGATATAGGAATAGAAATAGGTGGGGGTACAACCTGGTGGGGATGCACAACAAGATGTTACAGAGATAGTAGCATTGAGAGACCAAGTAGCATAGCTACAAAAGAAGGTACGTTCATTGACCCTAGAGCAAGACACAACCATCAAGAGGTATGATAGGGTTGAGAGTTTACTTGAGCATGTCGAGCATGTTGGATCCCAAGGACCTCATGGGGATAGTATGATAGCCATGCTTCAGGCTAGCAAGGAGATTGCTTATTGGCATCGCCTATATGAGCAAGTTGTGCCTCC
The DNA here is from genome assembly GCF_030272615.1 of Cryptomeria japonica. Classification (NCBI taxonomy): domain Eukaryota; kingdom Viridiplantae; phylum Streptophyta; class Pinopsida; order Cupressales; family Cupressaceae; genus Cryptomeria; species Cryptomeria japonica. The sequence goes on along the minus strand of NC_081410.1, from coordinate 456,077,275 downwards.
ATATCAGAGAGTTGGTAGCTATGGTCCTACCTCACAACAAGTATCTAGGCATGCACAGACAGAGAGTGTAGGTGTTATGGGGCCACCACATGCTTCACAAGGAGATCTAAGAGTAGGTCCATCACGTGCAAGAGGAGCAGGTGGGCCAGGTCAGCAGAGACCAACAACATCTGGAGGGAGATCCTCTTAGTTATGAGACTTGATCTGAATCATTTTGATGTACCATATTTGACTAGAGATAGTGATATTGATATCATTGTATACTTGGACATTTTATTCTTTTATGGACTTCAAGGACTTTATATATGTGTTATGAGTTGATTTGATTTTCTATGCATGTGATATGATGATACCTATGATGATGATGCTTCATGATTTAGATGATCTAGATGATGAAATTTTATTATTTCATGCTTATGTGCATTGATATGATGATCTATGATGTGTGATGATGTTCATTGTTTCTATGATTACATGCTTATGATAATATGTTATCCATGCCTATGATGCTCATGATGTGAAATGATGTCCTATGTGAACCATTTGATGTTTGCTTTACTTTTCCATGTGTTGATCGTAATATATATATATATATATATATATGAGATCGATTTGTAAATGGAATGGATAAAAAATAAATTGATGCATGATATACTATGTTGTTTATTGATGTATGATATTCTATATGATAAAATGAAATGGATACCTCTACCATGTTCTAAATTTAATTCAATTATGATCCTATATGTTTGACGATGATGTGATTAATGAATATGTACATGTGATGATATTGGCAATGGATAAATGAATGAATGAAACTAAATGAATGATGTAAAACTAACTAAGTGATGTGAATGATGTATCTAACATGACAATGATGCAGTTTATTTTTCTTTGTCCAAGTATACTCAATCAATTACTTCACATAACAACCATTGATCTTACACCATGGATTTAAGAATAACATTATAAATGAAACATGAAATACTTATGACAGATTATAATGAAATGCAACACTAAATCTAAATGCATGAAATTTCATCTTTTCCCGCATATTTTTGTAGTGGTTTTAATTACCAAGGTTTTAAAATGTTGTAAGAACATACAAGCACCTAGGTATAATTAAACTAAGATGACTTGAGTATTTCTTACATGTATTTTAATTTAGAAAGTTAATACAAGCATCTAGGTATAATTAAACCAAGATGACCTAAGTATTACTTGCATGTATGAACAAACAAGGATAATCCATGTTCATATATAAACCCATAATGTCCTCAATGATCATTTGACAATCATGTCCTTAAACGAGTTCGTAAATTACTAAAGAATAATCCACAAGCAACAAACAAAGAAAATAATTATGCTCCATCATGGCTCCTCTAGACTTAGACATCCTTGAGTAACATAGGAAACATGGTAACAAAAATCCAAACACAACCATTAAACCTTCTTTCCATAGATATGGTTTCTTGTCATAATAGATATGATCATCCCGATAGTTGTTTTGATATGAAATGTCAATATTTTATAGTTTGGTTACATGGTAATCTCCAATGGTCCATGTGATTTTTTTCAAAGCTCATTATTATGTTGCTTGTTTTCTGGAGATCTATATTAGAATCTGGATTGTTACCCTCATAAATGTGACATCAAGGATCCAATTTTGTAACCAGGTCGAGGACTTGATCCTAGTTGAGGAAAGGACCAATTTATTAAGGATAGTGGGATATGAAAATATGGATGAAAACTTTATTATGGAATGGCTAGAATACAAGTAATAAAGCCATGATGGAACTTTATTGGTGGGATATATGCAGTGGATATGGGTAAGATACGGGTAGGATTATTGTTATTTACAAGCAATGCAAATAGGATTATGGATATGATCTAATGGATATGGGCAGGAGGTTTTATTATGGATATATACAATGAGTGTGGATATGGATCTATAATCCAAATAGATGGAAGAGTTGGTTTATCAAAACTACAAGCAACTCCCATTTCCAAGTTTTCACCACTTGCTTTTATTATACTTTTTATTGTTATTTGATTATTTTTTTGCATTTTTTCTATATTAGCTTAAGTATTAAACTTGCAAAGATGCATGTTGTTGATTGGATCATCAAACAACTCACCTTATGATGTGGATAATTGATAGACCCTTGATCCATAAGCAACCATAATAACATAAGGACCTAGCCAATTGGGTTCAAATTTCCCTTTATTCTCTCTATCTTGTTGATTCTTGGGATTCTCCTTTAGCACAAGATCACCAAATTGAAACACACAAAGCTTCACTTTGTGATTATAACTTTTGGACATGCGCTATTGGTAAGCCTTGAGATGATTGAAAACCTTTTGATGTCGCTCATCCAACAGCTCAAGTTCCTACAACCTGGAAACATGGTAATCTTCCTCGAGGATCAAATCTTTTAGTGAGACTCGAAGAGAGGGTAGCTTGACCTCTATGGGAAAGATGGCTTCAAAACCATAAATGAGAGCATAAGGTGTGGCACCTATGGTTGTTTGGATACTCATTCTACAGGCCCATGAGGCAGGGTTTAACTGGACATGCCAATCATGACTGACATCATTGACTGTCTTCTTCAATATTTTAAGGACTGTTTTGTTTGAATCCTCAGCCTAGAAATTTCCTTGAGGGTGGTAGGGTGTAGAAAAGTGGTGTTGGATATGGAATTTTTCATAAAACTCTTAGACATCTTGATTCTTAAATGGTCTTTCATTATCGATGATAATGGAGAGAGGGATTCCATAGCAACAAACAATATAGTTTAGGATAAATAAGGCAATCTATTTACATGTGATAATAGTGAGGGGTATGGCTTTATTCCATATTGTAAAGTACTTAGTGGCAATTATGATGAATTTATGGTCGTTAGAAGAAGATAGATGGATCTTGTCCACAAGGTCAAGTCCCCATTGACAAAAAGGAAAAGGAGTTGCTAAAGGTTGTAGCTCTTGAGCTGGTGCATGTATAATATTACCTTGGATTTGACACTTCTTGCATTTCCTGACAAAGTGATATGCATTTGTTTTCATACTTGGCTGATAGTATAATGTATGCATGAGTTTCTTAGCCATGGTAGGACCACTAGAGTCCCACAAATACCTCCATGAACTTCCCTTTAGGCGGTTTGATATTCATCATGTTCTAGACACCTGAGGAGAGTACCATTAAGACCTTGTTGATAAAGTGTGTCAATAATTATGGTATAATGGGTGGCTTCATGGATGAAGGTTCGTTTCTGGTTATTGGATAGGCTAGATGGTAAGGTATTGTCTTTCAGGTAGGTATAAATGTTTCCATATAAAGGGGAATCAGGTCCAACCCAATGACATATGATGCGAGATTTAGGATTTTCATATGCAGGAGTAGACAGTTGCTCCACCAAGAACTCATAACATGCTTGATTTTTTGGGATATCTAGGAGTGAGACAATGGTTTCCATGGCATCTGCTACTTTATTAGCCAATCTAGGTATCTTCTCAAAATGAATGAGGACAAAATACTTCTTAAAGTCATCTACCATACGCTTGTATAGCATCAACTTTTCATCCTTAGTCTGGTACTCATCATTCACTTGATTAATTACTAATTGATAATCTCAATAAACATTCAATTCTATGATCTTCCACTCTACTGCGATCTTGATTCTTTTCACAAGTGCTTCATACTCAACCATATTGTCAGTACAAGGAAATAATAGTCTATAGGATTTGGGTATAGTATCTCCTTGTGGAGTGACAAATATAATTCCAACTCCTGATCCATGTTGTGTATAAGACCCATCAAAGTAGAGTTTCCATGTTTGATTTGTGATAGTAAGAATTGCTTCATCTAGAAATTCTGAATGTAATAAATAATTATCAACTAGTGGTGCTTCTACCAGCTGATCTGCAATCACTTGACCCTTGATAGCCTTTCTATCAACATATTCTATATCAAACTCACTGAGAACCATAACCCACTTTTCTATTCTTCCTATTAGAGTTGCTTTACTGAGCAAATAATTTAATGGATCTATCTTGGCTATAAGTTTGATAGGATGAGTTAACATATATTGGTGCAATTTTTGTGATGCAAAGACTACGACCAAACATGCCTACAAAATTGGTGTATAGTTTAACTAATAGCCAACCAAAGATTGGATAATGTAGTAGATTTCTCTTTCTTTCCTTTCAAAATCTTCTTAGGCTATAAGAGCTCCAAGAGATGCTTTTGTAGCTGATATATAGAGAAAAAGTGGTTTTCCTTCTACTGGTGGCATCAAGATTGGAGGATTCATTAGGTATTACTTTAAAAACTAAAAATATTCTTCACACTTGTCATCCTATCTAAAAGTTACATTCTTATACAACAAATGAGAAAAGGGATGACATCTGTCTACCAGCTAGGAGATGAACCGAAAAATTGATTGCAACTTACCTTAGAGCAATCTCAACTTACTAATGTTCTTTGGTGGTGGAATTTTCATGATTGCTTATACTTTTGTTGGATCTACCTCAATTCCATTTGCTGAGACTATATATCCTAGAAGTTTGCAAAACGTGACTCTAAATACACACTTTTCGGATTTAGGTGGACATTAAACTTTTCCATGCGCCAAAAGATCTTGTTTAGTATACTCAAATGCTCTTCTCTTGTAAATGTTTTACTCAAGATACCATCTACATAATCCTCCATAAAATTATGCATCATATCATGGAAGATAGTAGTCATTACTCTTTGGTACGTTTCTCTTGCATTCTTTAAACCAAACATCGTGACATTCCAATAGTATGTACCCCATGGACAGGTGAAAGTTGTTTTGTCTTTATCTTTTAGAGTTATTTTGATTTGATTATAACCAGAAAATCCATCCATTAATGATAGCATAGCATGTCCAGCAGTCAAATCCACAATGATATCTATGTTAGGTAAAGGAAAATCATTCTTTCGACATGTTTTATTTAGATCTCGTAAATTTGTACACACTTTAATGCTTTTGTTTGGTTTTGAAACATGTACAATGTTGGATATCCATTCAACATAGCCAATTGATCTGATAAATCCTACATCCAACAACTTCTTTAGTTCTACTTTGACCAAAAGAGCTATATGCGAATGCATCCTTCTTAATTTTTATTTTACCAGTTTGACCCCTAGAGCTATTGATAAATTATGCATCATAAGATCTGGGTCTAAGCTTGGCATATACACATAGGACTAGGAAAAATTGATTTTTTATCTTTAACGAACTTGATAAAATTTTCTTTTCTTGTGTTGACAAAGAATTTGTTAGGTGAAAGACCTTAGGAATTTATTTTGTTCCAATATCGATATGTTCTGTTGGTTCAATCACTATTGAATATCTCTCTTGATATGGTGGTTGGGGAAGAATGTCAAGCCTTCCATCCTTTCGCACCTTATAGAGGTTTTCACCATTGGATGCATCCTTTATTTTTTTCTTTTTCTTGATCTAACACTACCGCATTGCAATTTTCACCATTAGATCTATCCTTTATTTTAATATTTTTGCGATTGAATGACTTAACATTTTCTCCATAAGAAGTTGTGTTATTTAGTTCATAAGTGAAGCTTGTGTCATAACTCCTACAAATGAAGGATCCTTAGGATTAAAATAGTCAATTATAGCATTGTCATTATAAAAGGTCTCAATCTCAGGTGTGGCTTCTTTCTCCCAATCTATGAGTTCAGGGTGTATAAGTGGAAGAGGATCATCTAGTTTATTGGTATCAAGGGATATACTAGTTAGGACATAGAGGTTTTTGAGGTTTACAATAATATCTTCAAGGTCAAAATCGATAATCACCTCAGGGTTGTCTGTTATGTCTGATATCTGACCCTCCTCGTAAGGGTCACTCTCGTTATTATGTGAATCTTTCTCTAGCACTCTAGACCTTGAACTTTTTCTCATCATATACTCTACTAGAATGGTAAGAGTGAACTACATCCACTTACTTGTCTTTAGAAGACACCTCAGAAAGTCCTCCCATTCATGAGATTCTATCTCACTGCCACCTTGCAATTTATGAATCTATTCAATGAAATTAGTAGTAGGTTTCTCTATGATATCCCTTTTGTATCCTAATCCTTTTGTGTCTTTTGCAAATGAGAAAGTAGGTTGTATCGGTTCAATGAGAACTTCTTTTCTTAATACAATGGAACTATGGCCATCATATCCCATTCATTGCATTATAGTGAATCCCTTACCATATTGTTCAAGAGGTAATTTTATTTCTAATTTAAGCGTTTTCAAGATATCCCCTTCATCTTTATATAGTCATTCTTTGATTTCCTTTCCATCGTTTTCATTAGATAAATTCTTCCATTTGATAAAAGGCCCTTGAGACTACTTCTTAGGGACCAAGGAGTGTTGTCTTCCTAAATATTGTTTTCCATGTGACTTAGGTGAAGGAGGTAACTGGGAAATGCAAAAGGTTTGTTCAATTGAGTATTCTCCCATACCCTTGTCATTGAGCTTAAGCTTTGGTTCTACAGATTTTGATCCAGAAGGTAATGAAGTTGCTTCAATAGGGGAAGTGGAGGATGAAGCGACACAATTGTTGGGTACAATGACTTGTGGTTTAGGTCTGATGGTATTACAATACTAAAAAAGATTGGGATCTCCTTGGATAGTTATTTCTTGACCATTATGGGGAACTTCAAGCATTGGTGATACATAGATGGGACAACTTGCATTGTGTGGATCCAAGGATGTCCAATGAGTATATTGTATGCTAGATCAAGGTCAAGTACTTGGCAAACCACATATTTTTCCACTGGTCCAATTTTGATAGGTAAAACAACTGATCCTTTGGATTCTCTTTCTTCTTCACCATAAGCCTTAATAGTGATCTTCTTAGAATCCACAACATTTTCAGAAAACCCCAATGCAAGGACTAATTTAAAAGTACAAATATTTATACTAGCCCCTCTATCTATAAGGACATGTTTGATTATATGCTTGTGGATAAGTACTTCAATATGAAAGGGGTGTATTATGAGGTTGATTAATAGCTAGGTCATCATGTTTGGTGAAATATAAGAAATGTGGTGTGGTAAGATATCCCACCATGGATTGAAACTGTGTGTGGTCAAGGTCTGGGGGTACAGTTGTTTCCCATAGAGCTTTCTCTAGGATATCTTTATGAGTTGGTGAGAGACGTAAAAGCTCTAAAATAGATATATGGGTTGGTGTCTTCCTAAGATGATCCAAGACACTATATTGAGTGAATACAAAAGATGGTTTGGGAGGTGCTCCTTGGAGGGTAACCTTTTCTTGACAAGTGGTAACATTACACTTAGGTTTGTTTTTTATGGCGATCACATTTATATACGAATGTCATTCATATATGTGATTGATGACATAGTCATATGATGCATTTGTGTAATTGACTTTATCCTTTCCTTTTTTTGAGGGGCTTCCCATTTCATAGTTTGGAAGTGGATCCTTGAATGCCACATGTTCATCTTTATATTTGTGACCATCAATTGATATATCACCCCTATCTGTCAAGTCTTGAATGGTATTCTTCAGCCTTTGGCTATCATTTGTTTTATGTCCTTTGCTCCTATGAAACTCACAAAAATTTGAATCATTCCACCATGATGATTTGATGGTGTGTTCATAATCCCTCGTTTTGGGAAGAGTGATAAGAATGTTTGAAAGAATCTTCCTCAATGCCAATTCAAGTGGTTCTCCTAATGGTGTTTTTTTTGCGAGGAGCATATGGAGCTCTTGGTTTAGATGTGTTGTTCTTTTGATTGTTGGTATTGCCTTGTGGACCTGATAGATTTAAGATGGGTTACTTTCGTTTGAGATTTTGAGCATCTACAACACCATCATTCACAATGCTTTTATTCTTAGTCCAAAACCATGATTTGTCATTGTTGTTGTTGTTGCTTGGACTAGTGGTATCCTTGAAAATTTTGATTTGTCCCTTATCTATCAAAGATTTTTCTATGAGAAGTCCTTTGTCAATAACCTTTTTTGAAATAAGGTAGACATTTAATTTGTAGTTGATAACTCAATTTAATATTTAAGCCATGGACAAATATCTATGTCTTTTGTTGGTCTGGTATGCCATTAGGGCACTTGCATGTGAATTGTCTCCATCTTTGCAAAAGCTAGTGAAAGATTCTCCATTCCTTTGTTTACTATTGCAAAGATATAGCATTAAAACCTCATGTTTTATGTTGTAGGAGAAATGAGTATTTCTAAATTCCTAGTTACATTTCTTAGTGAACTTGATGTGAACATGCTTGGATCTAATATTTTTTTGAAGGTTTTGTGAAGTTGCAGATTTTTCGTGGAGAAATTGTAATTTTTTCTTCTAAAACCGTCCTAATCATTCGATCACATAATAATTTACGTTCATAATTAAATCAAATAATTTTTTATTTCTGATTTCATAATATCTCGTTCTCACCTTTCTAGATCATTTTACGGTTTGTGATTTGGATAAGAATTGAGGAATTTGTGGTGTTTTTAATTCTACTGTTGTAAAAAGACAAAAAAATTAAAAACATTCATGCAACTTTCACATAGATTAATTTAGGTTGGTAAATTAATATTGCATACATGCAAATTTCATTTATACAAATCTAGGATGGTGAATTAATCATGCATTCATGCAACTTTCACATAGATTAATCTAGGTTGGTGAATTAATCATGCATTCATGCGACTTTCATTTAGACTAATCTAGGATGGTGAATTAATCATGCATTTATGCAACTTTCACATAAATTAATTTAGGTTGGTAAATTAATATTGCATACATGCAACTTTAATTTACACTAATCTAGGATGGTAAATTAATCATGCATTCATGCAACCTTCATCTAGATTAATTTAGGTTGCTATATTAATCTTGCATTCATGCAAATTTCATCTAGATTAATCTAGGGTGGTAAATTGGACAAGTTTCACATAGATTAATCTAAGAGGTCAAAGAATCACAATTTTGGTGGATTAATTTTGATGGTGATTTATAGTTCTTGAGTCTCTAACATTTTTGGTAGCTTTATGGTAAACGCACATCAAATTATAAAGTGCAAACTACTAACACATTTGGTGTAGGACGCGATCAAAGATTTCTACTCAAAACAAGGTGTTTGTGATTTTTAGCTTAGTGCACACTTCATTTTCCTAAAGGTTAAAGAACACCATGTTTTCTATGTCTTCTTTCATTTTGTGTGTGTTTTTACCTTTAGAGGGCCTGCCTCCCGATTTTGCTGGCACTTCGCATAGGCATTGGTGAGAAGAAATGACCCAAGTGGTAACATGCTAAGGCCAAACTCTTCCAAACCACCATAAATAAATGTGTTTGTGATGAAAGTTGCAAGCGATGGGTGTTGATGTATCATACCAACGTAAGTCTCCCTCAGTGCTTGTGTGGCACATGAAATGTTGTAGAGTACAACCTCTATAGGCTGGGAAGCCTCCTTAATGAAGCAAAACACCACATGCATGGCCACCCAAACAGATGTCTTCACTAAAAACCTTTGTGCTTAGAGACCAAAAATCTTCTAGTTGTTGGTACAAGAGGTCGGACCTCTAATGAAGTCTCACATTCTTATGACTCTTAGTAGAGATACAAAGTTTGCCATGGGGAGTTTCATGGGAACTGATGCTTGGCTGCCCTGAAGAAGTGAGTGTCGTGGAGTGGAGCCAGTGGGATCAAGCATCTAAGTATCTGCTTTGAGTAAGTATAGTTGGGAAACCAAGTGAGATCCAACAGCTATTGTCCTTGCCAACCTTAATATTTGTTGTCGAAGGTGCATGATTGTCTTGTGTCAAAGTTAAACAAACATTTTGTCTTTCGTGCTTGTCAAAAGGCGAATCAAAAAAAAAAAAAAAACCCACAATTCGAGTACCCTCATGTTGTCGCTTTCGTATCCACCACTTGCAATCATCTTTCTTGCTAATCTTTTTCATTTGTAGGTGACATCCACATAATTTGGAGGAGAAATAATAAAAATGAAGGCCAAGGAGGAGATTTCTACATGTGGTTTGCGTTTTTTGTTTTGAAATCTTGTCTTTTCTTCCTCTATTGAATGTATTGGGATTTATTTTCATAACTTGTTAGTTTTTGTGCTTAGCTAACTCATGGGTTAGGAATCTTATACTCAATTTCCTACGTACAAGATATATCACTAAAAGTCTCATAATCGCTATCGGGATCATGTATTTGTATTGATGTTTCCCCAAAAATATTTACTAGATCATATGTAGATCCCTTTCCAAAGAAATCCATCCTTTCCTCCTTTTTTTTGCTTTTGTTTCAACCATACAAGATTATTGGAATGATGTTTGAGTAAATGTTGGTGTGAAATTTGTATGAATGTTGGATGAATGCTTGTTGATTTGATTTGGATTAATAAGATTGAATTAAAGTATCTAAAGTGTTGGTTTAATCTTGTGTTGAAAGGATAATCTTGAACTATTAAGGAATAGTGATGCAAGGTAAGTCAAATTAGATGATGGATCTCACTATGATGGTGACTAACCTTGCCAAGATTTTGATACTAGTCTAGTTTCTTGGATGAAGATGATAACTGTTGATATGGAAACTAATCAAGTTGTGATAATGAAGATCTCAAAAGCATTAAGAAAATACTGATTTTTGCCTATGTTTGGTTTCTATGTGTGAAATGTATGGTATGTTGAAAAATCTATCTAAAATGAACTTGAACTGAATGTATAGTTTTCTGAAATGAACTCTTTGTGGAAAAGGGTATTTAGATCTAAAATTTGTTTTCGATCCCTAAAGCTGATTTTCTACGCTTTGTTTCAAATGCGCTAGAACACAAGTGCTAAAAATAATTTGTAAAAGTGCTATAAGATTTCTCAAATGCGCCACAATGTCTTAAAAGTGTTATTGTTTCTAGCAAAAACACTATTCTAATTGTCAAATGTGCTAAAAGAACTATTGAGAGTGTTAAATAAATTCTCAAATGTGCTAAAAAATGTGTCAAATGTGCTATAGAATAGTGCAAATGCGCTAATATATGTATCAAATGAGCTAGATAAGTTTTCAAATATGCTAGATAAGTTTTAAAATACACTAGATAAGTTTTAAAATGTGCTACTATGTGTGTTTTTTGAGAATTTTCTATTTTTGTGAACTTTTCTTGATTTATTTTCAATGTTTTTGGTCAAGTTTTTTTGTTTTTCTAATGTTTTTGAGATGAATTTTTCTATTTTTGATAGGAAAGGCACAACAAACAATAAAGAAACAATGTTTGTTTGACTAATAACATAGTATCACATTCAACATGTACAACCTAGAGGTTTGGCCAAGACAATACTTGTTAAATCCCCTTGCCATAGAATACCACATTCAATCGAATAGATAGAATCTTGGTTGCACTGGCTCCCCCTTACACGACACTCACTTCTCGAGCATACCAAAATTCAAATTTCTAAAGACCTGAAGATCTTGAGAAATTTTCTATCTCAAATTGAAGGGTAAATGAGGGGTGTCTTCAAAAGTTCAAAATGCATGTTTCACAATTCCTGAGTCAACAAGTAGAAGGTGGGTTGCTAAAACAATTGGTTCTTAGTGGGGGAACTTCAGTATAACCTGGTGTCTACCCATGCAATAGTGACTCACTTAAGACCTTGTCCTAGTCCTCATTAAAGGATTTTTGTGCATCTTACATGAGTGTGGATATTGGGGGAACCGTTGGTGTAGATGCACATCACCAAGCAGTTGCAGTTTTCACCTGACTTTTTAATTTATATAGTAAGCTGAAAAAAATACTGCTTGGTTCATTCCCTCTCACTAGGTGAAGTGCACCATCAAGAGACAAACCCTCTAAATAGGTTTTAACAAAGAAATTAAAAAAAGAAATAAAGTGAGTCTAGATTTTTTATCGCCCAATTAAGGGGAGACCATAAACCTATCACTTTTTGAAGACAGGGAAAACACTTGTTCTTTAACCACCTAAATTAAATCTAAGTGCAACTAATTAACAAAGCAAAAAGATTGTATGCAATTTGTATGTTGTTAATTAAGCCATGTAATTAAATTGTGTTGAATAAAGATGATTGAATTACAAAACCCCTAAGTAATTGATGATATGATGAAAGAATAAGTATCTGGTAGAATACCGAGAGGGTGAGGGTGAATCAGTATACTAAAAAACTGATACAAACTCCCAAACTCAAAATAAACTTGTCAACAAATAACTCTGTCAAGATAATATCTCAAAGATTACCAACATCAACTAGTTTGATTGTTATGACGACTTAACAGTAAACAACTTCAATCTTGTAAACATCGACAATGCTTAATCAAATATCAACATATTCATCTCTCAATACTTCCAGTTATCATGCCTTATCATAATAGTTAAGTAGTTAATCAAATCAACAAATAAGATCATAACCACAAAAGCATTCACCACTTGACACAAATATTTATACGTGGAAAACCCAAATAGGTAAAAACCACGATGAGATGAGACTCACAAGGATAGTTATCTGAACTCTTCTGAAGTTCGCCCTGTTAGGAGCCAAGCCTGATAAAGCTTTACAATAAGTCCTGTTAAGAACTAATTCCGGTTAGGAATCAGCTAGTTAGGGGATTTACAAATATGCCTTGATGAAAAGAACAATACCCTGTTAGGAGTAACCTCGCTGGAGGATTTGAGAATCCAAACTAATGGACCACCTTGTTAGAGGATTTAATAAGTAATCAAGCTTGTTAGAGCTTACCCGGTTAGGGGATTTCTATTATGTTGTAATTGTTAGAAAACAACGAGTTTTCTTGATCTGTCTAAATAGCACTACATTTGCTTGATTAGATCCTTCTTAAGCTTCAATCTGCCTTTACACAAACTGTAGATTCATCCACCGGTTTGGCAACCACACACTCAACTAATTTCTACCAACTTTTCCAACTCCTATTACAAACAACTTCATCGACCTTAAATACAAATCAACTAGGTCGGTAACACAACAAAAACCTATTCTCATCATCGAGATTACAAACAAGTCGGTACAATCTTGACCGTTAGAAATCATAACAATCTCTTTACATTAGTCAAGAAAATTCCAACTGCTCCATGATCATCGCTTCATCGGACTTGTAACTCATCACGTGTTATGCATTTGATGCAATCCACTTTTCTACTTTTCGAGACAATCAAATGTGCCAAAACAATATGAACTTATCCTCATACAATGATCACAGGAGTCTCCATCATTACCGCTCAACATCAGATCATAAACCAACAAACTTGATCAGTTAGGGTTTAACAACAAACAACTGGTAGGGTTTACTGGTTTACAAAACATAGAAAGGTTTAACCCTTTACACTAGTTCAACTTAAAAACTACCATATATCGGTTCACAACATCTTACACAAAGTTTATCATACCGGTTACAAGATAATAGCAATAACAACAATAACATCAACAATATCATGAATACCATTCACCGGTTCAATTGACATCAATGACAACATATCATTAATGCAATCTATATGTAAAATACCAGCATAATCTAGATGTAATGCAAAGTTTGTTCAATTTTACTACTTTCTGCACCAAGAACCTACATAAAACACATTAGTACAAAAACTAACTAAATATTTAATCTATCCTGGCTTCTACGTTTTTTCCTGTTTTTTTTTTTTTTTGAACTTTTCCTCTCTATTACAAATGCACTAGGACAAAGTCTGTATACGCTACAAAAAGGTAATAAATTCATTATTAAAAGATGCAAATACACTAGACTAAGCGGTGAAAGCCCTAAAATAGGTGGTGGATGCGCTAGAAGAAATGGTGGATGCATTTGTAGACACTTAAAAATAATTATTTTAATTATTTTTAATTCCTCGCATAATTAATTAATTAATTATGTTAATTCAAATTCCTCTCAATATTAATTAAATATAATTAATATTGTCACTATAGCATATGATTGATTTATTTAATAAATCAATCCCTTTCTTTATTCTTCTAAAAAAATCAAATCCTCACAAATCTTTCTCTTAGCTAATTAATTTCAATTAATTAGTTAACCTACATGATTCCTACAAATCATCTTCTTAATTCATTCTTCTAGAAACTCCCTAAACTCACTTAACATTATTCTTCTAATTTTTTATTCCCTCCACTCATTCTCTCTCCTAGTCAAAATTCTCCTACAAATATTAATCCCACCTAACATTTCCTCTAATCCCCCTCCTAATGAGTCGTTAATGGTTAATCAACATGATTAGCCACAAAGTCAACTCTTTGTCCTTTTCATCCAGCCACTAGCTTTAAATGCTCTTTTCCTAGGTGAATGTAAGATTTTCGAAATCACACATTCCTCTAGGCATCCCCTCTCCCAAGGAATTTTTAATTCCTTTTTATTCCTCCAATCCCCATGATATCTTTTTTTGGAGAATTTTTAATTCCTCCAATGCATCTTGTGGAGTGTGGAGATACGAAATGCCTTTAAGGCATATTTCTTGGTCTCCACACCCTCTCTTGGACCTTGTGTGAGCTCACAAGTAAATCTTAGCCCTTCATCTCAAATTTATCCTAGCCATCCATTTTCCTCTCCTCTTCCTATAAAATAGGGCTCCCTCCCTTCATTCAAAACATCTTGAAATCCAGTAAGTTTATGCTGCCCTTTTGAGCCCAGGAAATCATCTTGGCAACTTGATCATCTCATTCTTATCATTTTTTAAATCCATTCCATCTGTGCACAACATTGGAGAGCCATCCACATCCAGCAATCAAAGGAGCACATCAAGTGGAGCATTATCAAGGGGCGCCTTCACTTCATCAAGCTCAATCTAAAGGAGAAGATAAAATAGTAAGGTGAAATGGTCTTTTAATGATATTTTAGCATTCTGCATGTTTATTTCGTTATGTTTTGATCATTTGACCTTCAAATCTATTTTCCCCTCTTCAGCATTAACTAAAGTGATGATTGTGCTAATTGAACCAATGAATGCGCTAGAAAAATGGAGAAGTGCTAAAATACGAAGAAAAAGCGCTAAAAGATGAAATTATCTTAATACGCTCTAGTGCCAGTCTGAGAAATTTTTGGTCTGTATCACGAATGTGCCAGACTAGAGATGAATGCACTAAAATGACTTGCAAAACTTGCATACACTAAAGTTTGCAAGAAACTATTAAAATACAGGGTAGAGCCCCACGGTGGGTGCCAAAATGTGATGCTTTAAATGTGAAATGTAGTAGACATTCTTAAATAGCCAAAATTTATTTTAGGATGATATCTAATCTAAAACACACTAAAATGAAACAAAGAAGAATCGTTAAACACAAAAAATTATACTTGCATATATCAACTGCTCCCATGAAGTTCCATTCTATTCTATCTCATGTGATCTTGTTGTTGTTGCTCTCATAGTGTTGCACCTATGGTTTCAAGATGGCTACACAAGAATGGGATACGTGAAATATGAAAGGCAAAATGGATTCTAATCCTATGACAAAAAATGATTAAAATACTAAGATGGATATGCTATGATGCTTTATTTCTTGATTGCTTGAATGTTTACTAGTAACTAGCTTCAAATGCTTGATGAAGGCTTCCTTTTATAGGTTTTTCAAGGCTAAAATCTAAGGTGGCAAAGATCAATGGTTGAAAGTGAATCTTGAGACCATTAATGGTTGAGATGAGAGAGATAAAGGGGGAAGATGTTCCTCCTACAATGACAAGATAAATGACAAGGTGGAAAGAGAAGCCACATGGAAATATTCTCACCTTGACTAAGGATGAAGACTCCAGAGGTGTAGGATAGTTGAAGAGAATATATGTTTCCCAAACATAAAGGAGTCAACAATCTGGGGAGGTTGGAGAAAATTTAGGCTTCCTACGACAAGTGGACAATAAGTCACTTTGAACAGTTTGATATGGAGAAAACCAACCTCTAAGATGTAGGTATGTGTGAGATAATATAGTGGATAGGAGGACACATACGTCTCCTCATCCTATTGACTAGGAATGATGTTGAAGATAATTGAAGAATTAGATATTAAAAATATTTAATTTGTTTAGCCACATGGGGATTAAGTGGAATGATGATGTGAGAAGGTGAGATGGAGGATGATGTGGAAATTGGAATTGAATAGTTAGGCTAGGTGATTAATTCAATAATTTAGGATTATTTAATTAAGATAGAATTTAGAAGAATTCTGATGAATTTAAGTAAATAATTAATATTTAATTAATAAATTGGTTTTGAGGAATAAGACAAATGAATTAGATAACTAAATTATTCTATCTGTTTATTAATAGAAGAATTAAGCCATTAAATAAATAATTAATATTTATTTAATTATCTTTAGTCATTTTTTGGTGTATACAAAAATTACTCTAAGAAATTCTAGAAAATACATTGCTGGAAATGAAACTAGATCTATCATATTTCCTCAAGTTGAAACAAGCCTTTCTAATCCCCCCCTTTTGCTTGATTGATTACAATATATTTATAGAATTATCATTCCATATCTACCCAGCCAATCCACTAAGAATGTGGATCCAAGATCCTTTTTAAGGGGTCATTTACAAAACTTAGGGAAAACTGAAACTACTGTCCTCCATTACACCATTTTGTCTCAATCATTTTTTGTCATGAATTGCTCCTTCTTTGTTGTGAATATCACCAAACAATAAAAGGGTTTGTATTCATTGAATTCTAGTTTCTATATCATTTTGAAGTTTTGAATTTCATTAAGAAATGAGGGAGATATCATTGTTTTACTGAGACTGCATTTTTCACATTTTTCTGGTGCCTGATTTTTAGGAAGTCTTCAAGTTCTCAACGTGAATTAAGGAATTATTCATCAGTTCAGTTGACCAAATCATTTTTTATCATCATGAATAAGATGCTACAATCATGCAATTATATTGGATTTCTTTGGTAACGAGAGTTATCTTTGTTGGAGAAAGATAACATGGGGTAGTCTGCAACTGCAACTTGCATAAAACAGATACTTTGTCCATTGATTTAGGAATGAATTATTCTCCATGATTTTGTCTGAATGTTGGAGTGTGCTAGGAGTCTATAGGAGTCTTCCTTACCTTCTCACAATGTCTTCAAAGCCTTGTCAACAGTTATTTGGAGTTAATGTCTAGAGCTCTCTGTTGCAACTATTTTTAAATCTTTTTTTTGTCATGAGTTATTTAATAACTTATTCAACTACATTGTAACATCTCACACACTCATAAAGACATATTAGAAGCAATTTGGATCACATTTATTTACTAAAAATAAATCAAATATCTACTTTATATTTTACCTTAAACAAGCTAAAGAACTTCCAATTATTACTCAAATCCACTCTTACAACTATACACTAAGAAGAAATAGATGATTTTAATGGGTTAAATATGAGACAATTCAAGGTCTCATCAGTGGGGCTGGTGGATAGATGGGTGGTTGATACTTATGATGCATGGGGATATAGGTGTGTTGTTGTGGAGGTTTTTGCACCTTTTGATAGACAGGTGTTGATTATGATTGGTATGTGGGTTGTGACTCTTGATGGGACTGCACTTGGTGATAGACGAGTTGATTCTAAACCTATTGATAGGTGGGTTGGGGATGTGGTTGTTGTTTCACCTTCCACTTGTTGATATGTAGGTTGGTATTGGATCTACTAATACGTAGGTTTATGTCGCAATTAGGGTTGTTGATAGGTCTATTACGGTTGGGTGTATGAGGGAGGTGGCAAATTGGCAGTAGGCTACGAAGGACTGATAACAATGTGATGAGATGGTGGGTTTAGATATTATGGAGGATTAGGAGGATGCAAGTATGACTGACCGACATATGGTTGGCGCATATTCATGTTGCCTAAAGGAGTGTAGGTGCTTTGTTTGGCAATTATGGTAGTTGGCACAACAAGATAATTTATATTAGTTGTGAAGAAAAGACCTATTCCATAGGTTGATTGACTGGTGGGAGAGGTGTGACTAATTATGGAATATTCCACAAAGCATGTTGAGGGGGGTTTGTGGCTTGTTTTTTGGGTAGCTAATGAGTGGTTACTCCTTGTACAAGAGCTATAGATTGCGAGATATGAAAAGTAGAAGACCAACCAACCTATGTGGAATAAGGGATGTAAGTGGATTAAGGGATGGGGTGGATTGAGGAACAAAAACAACTTGTTGTGAGGAAGTGGGTTATGGCACAAATACATTTTGTACGAGTAAAGATTGCAAGATGGAGGTGGAATTTGTAGACGGTGGCTGAGGAAATATAGCTGGCTTGTATGATATGATGGGGGTCATGTCAATGGGCCAAGTAGAGGGCATTTCAAACAAGAATTTTTGTCCTGAGGATGAAGACACATTGTATGTCCAAGTTTGTGCGGGTGGTTGAAAGACAGGTTGTGACACAGGTTGCGAAGTGGGGGGAGCACCATGAAAGGGTGGGGTTGGATCAAATGTTGAGGGAGGTACCACTTGAGGGGGAATGAATCCCAGTGGCAAGGAGGTACCATGTTGTAACAAATTAGCCAAGATGGCCTCTTTGTTATTACCAATAATATGATTGATCATGATCATGTTGTTGGATTAAAAGGATTCCATTGACTATGATGTGGGAACCTCAAGATGATCGGCCCAAATTTCCTCAAATTGGACTTGTCTAGTTGATGATGGGGAAGCATAGCACTTGACGAAGTGTTGACATAATATGAGTGGTCCACAAGATTCTCTTTTGCAAATGGGTCTGAGGGGACATGAAAATATGGACAGATGGAAATGATAGATGGAGGAAACTGACTACTAGAGGACGATCCTACTAATTGATGTTAGATAAGGGATTGTATGATGCTAAAAATTATTTGATAGTCGAATGTGAGTTGAAAACACCTAGTTAAGATTGAGACAGATGAAATTGTCACCTAAGATAGACTTATGGACTCGGGTACAAAGATAGTCGGTGTTGACCAAACCTCTGGATCAAGGTGATGAGGTAAACAAAGATGAACACTGTTACTCTAGACATAATCAATCTAAGAGAAAATATGAAGTGACAAGATGATTAAGATATAGGTAGAGACAAACCAAGGACGTGATATCAATTATTACAAGATATATTGGATTATATTGGATTTGATTGGATTGGGTGAATGCAATGGACTGATTAAGAGAAACCTAATGTATATGATGATGGTGACCTTATGGGCAGACAAGACTTATTTGCAAGATAGAAATTCTGAATCATAAATTGATTATGACCAATTAGGTGAGAACAGACTCTCTAGAATAAGGTATTTTCTAGCCAAAGTATATGGTAAATCCATTAAACTACATGAAAATTTTGTCATCATGGGGTGCAATTCTACTGAACCATACCACAGATCTACTGGGCAAACAAGACAACCTGTTAAACAAAGGGGAAAATCCACCAAAAAGATAGGCAAATTTGTTG
Source organism: Cryptomeria japonica (assembly GCF_030272615.1). Taxonomy (NCBI): domain Eukaryota; kingdom Viridiplantae; phylum Streptophyta; class Pinopsida; order Cupressales; family Cupressaceae; genus Cryptomeria; species Cryptomeria japonica. The sequence goes on along the minus strand of NC_081410.1, from coordinate 456,057,831 downwards.
GACAACAAGGCAAATCCACTAAAAAAAATAGGTGAAACCATCGAAGGGGTGACTAATCTTCCAAACCTAGATGATGACTCTATTAGACAAGGAAGAAAATTTGCCTGATGATAGAGCAATTCTACTAACAAATGAATAGTGACTATGCTAAGTGTGTTCACTTTCTGCTGAATGACAGAGCATTTAGGCTAGAACTCAGAGCATGTTCGTTGATAAAGATACTGACTGGTTTATGAAAATCCACTGAAAATCAAAGCACTCTCGCCAAAAGATATGGCATACCTGTTGGATGACTTTAGAAAATCTGCTAGACTAACTGGACTAAATTGTGCTTGGCAAAAAGATAATTATTTTAAAATAATACACAATAATCATAGTAAACACAGTCTAAATTTGGACAACAAAGGGAGGTAGTAAAGAGGCTCATCAAAGCCTTGATTTCCACTAGTATAGCACAAGAGAATACACACCAAGCACACTTCACAATTGTAAGGAGTTTGTCTTAATCGCGATGAAGCTAGACCCACATCCTATAATGCTCCACTAATGCATGACATATAGGTGGCTCCAAGATTGGAAGCATGACCCAATCAGACTCTCCCTAGAAGCCACAAATGACTTGTTACACATGGATTTGTCTCTACTCCAAGGGACCAAGGGAGGTATATGGTGAGTAAATTCAGGGTGTGATGCTACACCCTTGCACTAAACATCAATGCAATTATCTCAATCATAAGGTAGGCTAATAAATACAAGGTGTTTAGTTGCAATTTGGGAGACTTGTGTGTAGGGACATCAATAGTAAGCCCCTTAAGGCTTCAATCAACCATGTGTGGCTCTAAGTCCACCTCTAAATTAGCACTACCAGCCTAAACCCCCAAATTTTGGCTATGATTTTCACCTTTACCATTTATATAGCGAGTCAAAGGAAATCTTTGCTTTGAGGTTGCTAGCGGGATGAAATCCCTATGCAATCCTTCTACTAAAAGAAAAAGAGGGCGTTATTACACATTTCTCATAAAGCCAAGATTTGCGAAGGCAAGGGGAGAGGATACACAAGTGCAACAGTAGGACCACCCAACAAAACATGCAAGTGCACAAGACATGGAAGACAGTCATATGTTACCTTATGAAATCAAAATGTTTGCTAAACTAGAAAATCACAAACAATCCTTATATTACCCCTACAAGAACACTGTTAGTAGTTTTTTTATTTTCACACCCTCTTTTCTGCATTTTGGCCCTGTGAAAACAAAGAGCTAGGAGGTTTTTGAGGGGTCTTTGATAATTGAATATGACTACACAAGAGCTCTAGCATAGACAATAGATAAATGCTAGTGGTTAGTGCAAGAAAACCTTTCTGAAAAATGTATGTAACTTCAAATTCGTGAATACAGAGAGCGTATCCACTAAACCACAAATCTCTTCCGCTAATATTAAGAAAATTCGCTATAGAATAGAGCAATTTTTCTAGTCAACATAACATATTCGCTAGATTATCCAAAGTGATAAATCTTAATGACTAGACAAATCTACTAATCTAATACACAATTTGTTGTACTATAGGTTGAATCTATTTTAATATATAGCATATCTGCTAAACTAGAGCACAAGTCTGCTATAATACAAAGTAGATCCATTGGTATAGATTATGATAATGCTAACTAAAGATGCAATTTTGTTGGACCTTAAGGTGGTTCTGCCAAACTTAACAACTAATTAGCTAGTTCATTAAACGTAACCGCTAAAATATTAAAATTCTAGAAGTTTATAACTTACTTCTATGAATTCACTGATATCTATTATTTGTTGGCTAATGGTTTATTTAAGCTATTCTATTGATTATGTTACGTAGTTTTGTTGGTGCACAGTCTGCTCCCGCCACTTCACAGAGCACACCCACAAGTTTAATAAGTTGTTGTTTTTAGGTTTTAGTCATAAAATATGCTAATTTGGGCGTGCTCTTACTTAAACATGCGAACTTTTCCCAATTCGCGACTTGCAAGCTGGAAAATGCTAGAAAATAATAAAAGTGATTAAAAGGGAGTTGTGATGTGGGTCCCACCGGGGGTGCCAGAATTTGTGCAGTGAAAAGTGTCTTCAAAATATATACATTAAAATGTTAAAACACTGAAACACATCAATATCAAAACAACATCAAGATAGGATGAATAAAACTACAAATTGTTGGTCCCTACCATAGACTGAGAGGGGGGGGAGGGGGGATGAATCAGTCACCTACCGGTTTTAGAGAATTAAAACCCTTTTGCTCAAGTCTAAACTAACTTAATATTCATCAATACAAATTGTTATTGCAGGAGAACATGCATGCATGAAAAGATACACAATAACACCACAAATTATCTCGTGGAAACCCAAATGGGAGAAAACCATAGTGTGAGTTTATGCTCACAAAATTTGTACTCTTCTGGAGCACGCCTTGTAAGGATCCATCCCTATTAGGAGATTTACAGAGACACTGTTAAGTGCCACCCAGTTAAGGGATTTGAATCTAGGCCTTTTAAAGCCTTTACCCTGTTAAAGGTAGCTTGATTAAAGGACTTAAATCATCAATCAAGATGACACCCAATTAAGGGATTTAAACAACATGACCCATTAGAGTCCACTTGGTTAAGGGATTTTGAGTTGCAATGGTTAGAAAGCAACAAGAAGTTGATCTGTTGGAATAGCTACTAATAGCTTGATCATATCACAATGAATCTCATACTTTATCTACATCGGTTGTGTCTGCTCTGCACTACACTGGTTCTCTGCTCATACCCTAGGCTCAACACTCTACCAATCTACTTCACACACACTCTTCTCTACTAAATCACTTAGCAATTCCTCACTCTTCACTCTATACATTGGATCGCCTCTCACAAGATTTCACTTTGCCAATTTTTTCGATCAAAATGTTTTGCATGAACTCAAAACACTTTATACTCCCTCTGTCATCACCTTCAAATGTTTCCTTAATCAATGCAATCACAAATCTTGGTAGATTTAAAATTCAAATCTTCTTGCCCTTTCTCTTCGTGCCCTGCAACAATTCAGCCAATTGTTCATCCAAATCTACCACCACATCACCCAAAAATAGCAACTTCTGGGTCGAGTTTAGTCTTTTAAATGTGAACCAAAAAATCCGCAAAATTCATGGCTTAACTACAAGATGACTGAGGTTGACTTCACTAACCTTTAGTTTAGCATTATCACAAACTAACCAGCTCACCTTTTACCATCACAACTTTGTTATCAATCACCGCTCCTAGATTTACAGTGACCACCTATCTTCCTTCAACTTCACTGGCCTACCGGTATACCACTGCGCTCTTCACTACCGGTTCATCCTTTGCTACCATTTGTAGTACTTTCATCAAGCCTCTTTTCCTATTTGCCAATGAGGTTTTGGTTTGCATAGGACCTCAAACCTTCTTGCCTAAGTCACCTTTTGTGACTACATCATCATCAAAATAGACAAATTGAAGATTTGACCTTAACACCGATCTTCTTGAATGACAAACCAGTTGGGTTATTCTGTCTTCCCTTGAACTGATTGAACCTTGATCATCTGTCTCTGATATTGCTTCCATGTTGTTTGCAAGCCATCACCTTTGCTACTGAGATACACCACTCCATTGGTCAGTGTTAGTCATCAATGACAAATCTCAACTAATATACCGATTCACTGGATTAACCGATTTTGTCAATATCAGTAATGCCAACACAAATAATAAGTAAAACTATGCAAACCCATAGAGAGTGTAGTCTTTTTTATGCAACGATGTGTCCTTTGGATTGAAGATTGCATGTGTGCTCACAATTTTGACAAAATAACAATATGGTAGCTCCAAGATTGCTCAAACTTGAATGGGAATGGTATGAGAGCTCCAATTGTTAGAGTTATCATGTATTAGCTAATATTTATTTATTTAATTATTAGTCTATTATCATCTACACTTAAGCTAAACTTAGGCATTTAATAATATTGTAGGTATTTAATAATTATTCTAATGATTAAATACACATTATCCCTTTAGGGTTTCTTTAGGGTTGCACACCTTTAGGGTTGATATTATCCTTTTATAAGGATTGTATTGTACTTTTTATTTCAATTCCCTCTCTAAATGAGAATCTTTTTCTTCAGAGCCATTATTGTTTTTTTGCTTCCATTCTTCTCTTGTGATAGGTATTTTTCTTGCAGGTGTTCTTGGGATCTCTGAAGTTGTATTTCTCAACTTCTTCATGGTATTAGAGCCTTCATCTGCTGCTACTTGTTCTTGACTTTTCAAAAGATTTTTTGGAGCTTTGAGGGTTTTAGATTTAAGAGTTTTTTTTCTTTTGGATCTAGGGGTATCCTTTTTTAGGCATTTTGGGCTCAAACGGACCACACACTTGTGCTCAAAGCGCCCAAAAACCCCTATTTCCATATATAATTTGTCCAATTTGGACAAAGTTGACTTCTAGAGCAATTTTTTTTTGCTCTGGGTTGTACAACCCCCTTCTGCATGCGGATTGAGATGATTTTGCTTGTAGGCTAGCACGACTTACAAGTCATTACTACTTCACTGACAGTTTACAACCTCTGTCGCAGCAATTCCCTTGGTCACTGCGGTCAACGACCTCATCTGCTGCCGCCGACAATCAACGTAGCTACTAGTGGCTTCCGCTACCGCCCAACGATTAGCCTAATCGCCGCCTCGGGCTCCCTCCTCCGCCACCTCCGCTTAGGCGATCTACCACCTTCATCGGTCTACGCGTCACCTCCATCGCTGCTTCGCCCAGGCACCACCAACTTGCCACCAATAGGGAGGGGTTTTTTTTTTCAAGGCCTATTTGACCAAGGGGTCATTGTTTTGCCATAACTTGGGCAAACGAAATCGGATTTTGGCAAACGAATAGGTGTCAGAAAGCTCTTTCCAAGCTCTCTTCAGATCTAGAGGTTTGATCTTTTGTTTTTTCTATTTTGATGTTTTTTTGACGTCAAAGCCAGAAGTTCTTTTTTGCACTCCGGGAGGCATATCTTGAGCATCTAGACTCTGTTTATGGCACATGAGATTTCATTGGAAAGCTAGTTCTATGCACTTTCCAAATTCTGCTCTAGGTAAATTTTATTCAGTGTTTTGCATTTATTCACTCTGGTGAATGTCTTAGATGTTTAAGCTCCTAGGATCCTTTTCTTTGTGTGGGATGACTCATCTTTGGCTATTGTTTTGTATTTTCAGCCTTTTGTCTTTGTTGACAATTGTATACATCATTTTGTAAGCATTTTATTTTTTGCAAACACATTGAGATAAAGTGCCACTATGCTTTGCATGCTTAGGATCTTGCACATCTTGTGCCTTATTGTACTCACACTCCATTATAAATTGTCATGGGGGGTTTGATGTTTGCCTTTTTTTGCCATCTACCTTTTTCACGTGAGTGTTCCTTCCACGATATTAGCCTCATGATGTGTGTCAAGTGAGTGTTCCTTCCATGACACTAGCCTTTATATGTGTTTATACTTTCTGCTACACTCTCGATTTTCTTGGTTCTTCGTCATGTAGTTTTTCTTGGTATTCATTTTTAGTGTACCTGTCACCTCTCCCTTGTCAGCATTATGGGGGGGGTTCTCCTATTGGTTGTTGGTTCTAATGCTTCCTTGGTTCGTTGGAGTGAGATATGTATTCAGTATTTGTTCCTATGCATGCAATGGTTGGTTACCTATGCATTTCGATGAGATGAATCATTTACTATACAGACACTCTTTCATTCCTATTTTTGGAGGCAACCTTCCATCTTCGATTGATCAACTCTTCAGACTTTGGTGTTTTTTGCCATCTGTATCTTCGAGTTCAGTTGTTTGCCTTGTTTGACATCTAATTTAAGTAGTGTTATTTGAGGCCACTCATGCAGATTACAGTCTTCTCTGCCTGATCATCTTCTATTTCAGTGGAGGTTCTTCAGATCGACAGTTATTCTTCGACAATGTTTGCAGCTTCATACTTCAGTGGTGTTCTTCATGTTCATCCTTTGTTCCTATTTTCTGGAACATTCTCTAGTTTGGAGGCTTCTTCAGTCCTTCACTATCCTTCATCTCTTTTTGGAGTAGAGTTTTTTCCCATGAGGTTTTCTCTATTTCTCCGCTTTACAAAGATCTTTTGTACTTGGGTACCTCATCAAGCCTATTTGTCGGGACCTATTTTTACTCTCATGCATTTCTTAGTCCTTAGTTGTTTTTAGCTACTCCCTAAGTTCATCTTAAGGGGGGTGTTAGAGTTATTATGTATTAGCTAATAATTATTTATTTAATTATTAATGTATTGTCATCTACACTTAAGTTAAACTTAGGCATTTAATAATATTGTACGTATTTAATAATTATTCTAGTTATGAAATACACATTATCCCTTTGGGGTTTCTTTAGGGTTGCACACCTTTAGGGTTTCTATTCTCCTTTTATAAGAATTATATTGTACTTTTTATTTCAATTCCATCTCTGAATGATAATATTTTTCTTTAGAGCCATTATTGCTTTTTTGCCTCCATTCTTCTCTTGTGACATGTATTTTGCTTGCAGGTGTTCTTGCAATCTCTGAAGTTTTATTTATGAACTTCTTCACCAATGTTGTGTAATTCTTTATTTCATTTTGAGAGAATGGAGAATAGTTTTGGTCAAGTGTTGGAATTGAGAAAATGGAGGGCTAGGATGCAATGTGGAGATCCAAGAGATGGGAATGCTTAGGGTTCTCACACTCATTATGAGGTTGACAAGTGTCAACCTTAGAGTGCTCGAGAGGACATGGAACATGGAGGATATGATGGGTAGAGTGTAAGAAAGATTTTCCATAAAGACATTTATTATTCTCACACTCAAGGGGATTTGGGAGAATGGAAGAAAGCAATTTTTTATTCCTTGGAGGGGACAAAGTGGAAAGAGATCCATGTGGGTCCTTTCAAAAAGGTACTTAGCATTTAAGGTTGAAGTGGACATGGGTTGACTTTGGGGGGCTAATATTTGGGATTAGGAATGTGCACATGATTAGGATAGAATGATTAGAGGAATAAGCATGGATTAGGGAGAAAGTAGGAAATGGTGGAAGATGTGATGGTTGTACAAAGAATGAGTGGGGAATTAAAAATTCTTTTTAATTCCAAGTAGATGGGAAAGAAGATAAAAGTAAGTAAATAAGGAGGTTTACTTAATTTAATGGGTGGATTAGGATTAGTTTTAATAATGCAAGTGGGCATGTAGGGGAGTGCGAGTGGATGAGGAAAAATAGGATTTTATGAATAAAATTAATTCACATTTGAAGGAAAAGGGAGATGAACATTTAATTAAATAAATATGGCATTTTATTTAATTAAACATGACCAAGGTGAAAATGTAAATTAATTAAATTAACTTGCCTAAGATTATAGAGAAAACAAATTTTAATTAAATAATTAATTATTTAATTAGTAACTGGACTATAGAGGAAAATGGATTAGGATGATTTATTCGATCAAATTTAGGTGTCTACAATGGTAAACCTTATTTTTAGTGCTAGGAATATATTAGAATATAAAGTTAGCTTACCTTCTAAAAATACATAGTCAAGATAAAAGAATGAATTAGCTGTTAAAATATATCTTTTAAGAATGTATTGCATGGATTATTAATACAAGTGGGAAGAATATCTTTCATTGATTGAATTTGCATATGCCAATTCATGTCACTCTGCTTTAAAGATACCTCTATTTGAAGCATTACAAGGCAAGAAGTGGTGAAATCATATAATTTGGGATAAATTGGAAGATAGAATTAGCCTTGGGCCAAAAATGCTAATGAAAATGGAGGACAAAATTAAACTAATCTAGAAGAGATTAGCTAAAGAAAATGATAGGTAGAAAAGCTATGCATATGCAAAAAAACTCCACAATAGTTTTTAGTTTGGGATAAAGTTTATCTAAGATTCAAATCCCATAAAAGCCCAATAAAGTTTGAAAGGTCAATGAAACTTGTACTTATATATGTGGGCCCATTTGAGTTCTTAGAAATGATTAAACCGATTACTTGCAAACTTGCATTACTACCTACTTAGACTCACTTGCATAATGTTTTTTGTGTATCTCATTTAAAAAAATATGTGTCTATTTTTTACCATTTTCTCGAATAAATTGCTCTTCATATTATTATCAAGCTTCTTTGAGTGCTTGAGGTCCATAGGCTGCACTTATGTAACAAGCAAGTCACATGGTGGAAGGTCTAATGGGACCAACGCTCAAAGGACAATTTCAACTAGGAAGATTATGAGGAATTCCACTAAGCCTTTCCATATTTTTTTTATTTTAAGTAGAATTAAAATGGATGTTTTTTTATGTCTATGTTTGATACTTGGTGTAAACCATTGAGAACAATGATATTTTTCTAAGGGGAGGAAACATCATACTATTGTTTGGAAACCTTTCAAAATCTAAAATGTAAAAGTCTCTAATATTCAATACATCCCATGAAGGAACCACCTCTCTAAACACATATGAAAGGCATACGATACTAGTTACTCATCAACTTAGATAAGGTATGAACTATTGCACTTGTTGACCAACTCCAAGATTCAAGACCAATCTGCATACGAGAATGAGGTAACTTAAAGCGAATACCAACAAGGAAATAACTCTCAATTGAAATAATTAATTGCATACCCAAGTTACCTTCTAGTTCCTCATGTAGTAAGGAAATATGAAGCCTTCTAGTGTCATATCACTCTAAATGTAGTCTTCCTCTATCTCCTCTTTTGCATATGTCATATGCAGTGATCTCCTGGGAGGGTAATCAATCACCCTATAAAGTGAACATAGATCAACAATAGGTTGAAAACCATACTCCAACACAAGTATTGAATCTTCTCTCTACTCCCATACTTCACTATTTTCACCAAGTGTAGTGCTAAAACCAAGTGATTTTTCATCATCCAACTCAAAAAGTGGATTGTCATATGTCTTTTCAACTATCATCGCAAACAATGGGTTATCAATAGACACAACTTGATTATGCAAAGAAAGTGAATTGTTGAGCTACAATAATTACCAAAGTCATAACATATGTTATACCTATCAGCAATAATTCCATAGTTGTCACAAATCTCTTGTGCATCTCCATTATCAATTTTGGAAGTAAATTGTGGATCCAAATAATTATAGTCACTAAAGTTTTGCTTAAAGTTGGCTCCATGCAAAGATAAAACTAATTTCGTTTCAAGATCATTATCAGAAGGAAATTCATCCCATGTAGGATCCTCATCATACTTAGGTGCTAACACCCTGGATCCCAAGTATCAAAGAGTTGACGACTCTCTTCAAAAATAATATACTCATTGAGCTCCTCATGAGTGGTAGACTTAAAGTGAATGAGCCACTTCCCAACTTGCTAGTAGATGAATCTAGCTCTCTGTTTATGGTAAAAATGGAAACAACAATATTGAAAGACTAAATGAATTCAACCATAAAACCCTAGCCTAACAACAACAAAGATCCACCATAACATATGAAGATTACCTAAGACAATGCAAATCAATGAAATCACAAAGATTATACCATCACAGTCCAATAGGGTTTGGATCTCCATTCTTCCTATCTCCATTGATCTTGCTTGATATATTTGCTCTCAGATTTTATGTGTGCACAAGAGCTCAACAAAGAATGGAAGTGTGGTTGTAAGTAGGCTTCATCGCATATCAAAGTTTGAATGCTAATCGAGGAGGATTAGAATGTGTAGCTAAGGGTTGATAATGAAAGAAGAATCTCCTTATATAGAAGACACTGTAAGAAATGGAGGGATAAGATTGAGAGGTGTAAAAGATAAATGGTCGGCTAGGATTAGAGGGTAGGTAAAAGAAATAAGAAAATAATGAGAGGGTAGGTAGTGTAGGAATTAAGAGATGAATGACATGTGTCATGGGTAGAAAAGGCTAATGAATTAATTAAATAAATAAAGATTTATTTATTTAATTAATAGAAGAAGTGGGATAAATTAAATAAATAAAAGTATTTATTTAATTTAGGAAAAAGGATAATTTAAATAAATTAAAATATTTATTTAAATGAGGAAAGGCTGGAAGAGGATAAATGAATTAATTAAATAAATAAAAATATTTATTTAATTAGACAGGATAATTTTAGGTGTCTGCATTTTGCCCCTCTTTGAGACAATGCAACTTGTTGCATTGTTTCAAAGAAGATAAGATAAACTGATACAAAGTTGCCCCAAGATGGGAATGATATGCCCCCTCGAGAGATTGGATGAAAATGTCTGAAAAGATCGCAGACAATCTCTCAATAAGAAAGAAAGGCTAGAAAGGACTAACAAGCTAGGATAGAGTGACAGAGTCTCGGGATAAAGAAGACTGACACGAGAGACTAGGGCTAGGGTAGTCTATAAGATAGGCTACGAGGGAAAACATCCTCATTGTCATCCACACACCTAAGAGACCAGAGTGCAAAGAGAGCAGAGAGCAGTCAACAATGATGGCATTGGTGCATAGATTTGATCGCATTCACCGATATCAAAGGCCAATAGATGCAAGAGAGCCGGTAAGTACCACAAAACCTCCTTGTACTTTGTTGCATTAATTGTTGTCATAAATGCATGTTAGGTAGGGTAATAAATGCATATTAGGTAGATTGCAAAAAATGTCAAGCGGGGTAAAAAAACGCTAAGGCACGTCTGCGTTGGTGCCAGGCGCATCTAGGTAGGCTAGGCGCATCTATGTCAAGTTTAAGCGTGTCTATGGTTTTAATAGCGTCTGTGTCCAATGCGAGCGCGTCTGTGAAATGCAGGCGCATTTATGTAGGGCAGGCACGTCTATGCCGAATAGAGGCACGTCTGTGTGATTCAGGCGTGTCTGTGCAGGGCAGGCGCGTTTGTGTCATGAATGCGCGTTTATATCTTCAAGGTCGAATCAACAGTTCTATGATAAACATACATTGTCGATTGGATAAGTTGTTGAGAGGATACACTCAAACAAGTCCTCTAGGGAAGACTAGGATAACAAATAGGGCTAGGATTGACAATTTTGTGATAGAATATACATTGCCAATCAGGAAACTGCTCAAGAGGATACACTCAAGCAGAGGCCCTAAGATAGGATAGAGCGAGGCACTTTGTGATGAATAGGGAGTACCAAAGAAATTGACAATTCTGTGATAGAACATACGTTGCCAGTTGGATTAGGTTGAAATTGACAATTATGTGATAGAACATATGTTGTCAATTAGATTAGGCTGAAATTGACAATTCTGTGATAGAACATATGTTGTCAATTGGATAAGCTACTCAAGAGGATGCATTCAAGTAGGTCCCCTAAAAGAGGAAAAAAGCTGCACTTTGTGATGAACAGGGAGTACCACTAGGATAGAGTGCCATATGATAGATATAAGCACTAGGATAAAAAGCAACACTTTGTGATGAACATGGAGTACTACTAGGATGGAGTGCCATATGATAGATATAAGCACTAGGATAAAAAGAAACACTTTGTGATGAATAGGGAGTACTAATAGGATTGACACAATTGATTTGCTTGACTGCAGGAGGACCTACCTATGTTCGAGTCATGGGAGAGATTCCCTTCGACTCAGAGTTTATGACCAGAGCTGACATTCGAGGATAGAGCAACAGTGGAGGCTATCGGTTTATGATACATTATGTATGTGCTTGAGTTTCAGGTGAACATGGAATTACTGACTGCATTAGCTGAGAGATGGCACTCTAAGACATGCATGTTTCATTTGTTGATGGGTGAGATGATAGTCACCTTTGAGGATGTGTACAAGATACTGAGGATATCGATCATTAGGGAGTTGGTTCCTTACAATCAAGAGGGAGACAGGGATGCACTGAGATGAGTGTTTCAGGATCCAGGACTAGAGATGAGGGCAGGACATGTGGCTTGGGACACCATGATAGCGACAGGTTTGGTGCTACCGGCGGTGTTGGTAGGAGTGATCAGTGGGTTCCTTTGTCTGGATAGGGTGACACGAGGGTTGGTTGTGGGATAGGGGAGGACACTGGAGACATTGGTGACTGAGCACACTAGGTTTGCATGGGGGTCATGTCTGCTGGCACACTTGTACTATGAGCTACATTAGTTTTTATATCACGAATTAGCAGGATTAGGATGTGGGGTGACATTGTTGCAGGTATGGGAATATGAGCATATGTCTGTGACACGACCGATACACTTTAGAGGCAGGGGACATGGGCACAACTATGTACACCTGTATGATATGGTTACTTCCCAGCCATGGATTGGGAGGTTAGAGTACTGGTGTCAGGTGGTCGATGAGGTAGACAGTGTAGCATGGAGGCCTTACTGAGATTGTGAGTGGGAGGATGACGCAGTGGAGCTGCCATATGCATTCTAGAGTAGGTATTTGATCAGGCGAACACCATATATTATTGAGTGGTAATTGATTGACAGGGTGTGTAGGCAATTTGGCAAGATACAGAGGATGCCACGGGGGTCAGGGATGTATGCATGGATGGTGAGGGATCAGGCTCATTTGGGTCTGTTACTGTCTTATGATTAGATAGTGACACAAATGCTAGAGATGGTTCCCATGCCTTGGGATATTTGGGCAGATGTAGAGGATGCAGGGATGGATGTGGAGTACAATGCATATTGGGCAGAGCATCCATTTCCATGGCTGACGGATCTAGAGGAGCCGATAGAGGGTGATGGTGGAGATGATAGTGGAGACGGTGGAGGTAGAGGCCGATAGCGGAGGTGGGGCATAGTAGTAAAGAGGCAGGTAGCTCAGAGAAGAGAGGGAGGAGAGGAGAGATAGGTGCATGTAGTAAGGGGTAGAGGTGGATTGCCATTACAGGTGCCAGTAGCACAGGTTCCCAGATAGGTACAGGGATAGGGACAGGGACAGGAACAACCACAAGGACAGGGTGAGGGGAGAGGGGAGGAGGAGGAGGAGCTACTATCCTTGAGGGAGATCTACCAGGGATAGGCAGATGAGATCCAGGATCCGGAGAGGGATGCGGCTAGGCTTAGGAGACAACTTAGGGACACTGAGAGAGAGAGAGGGATCAGGCAATTCAGTTCTATACAGAGGCTGAGACAACATCGAGGGCAGGCAGGCAGGCAGCGGAGGACATAGGGGCCAGATATGCCTATGTTTTGCGGGCAGGGGAGGAGATAGCCTACTGGAGAGACCTATACTATGTATTAGTGTCACCAAGTCAGCGGGCTAGGAGCTTCTCGAGACCATCACTGACTACAACGACCACTGGAGGGAGAGATAGGAGACAAACGTCTAGTAGTGGGGTCATGGGTCCTCCACCACCACCAGATAGAGGGGGCAGGAGAGATGATCCTCAAGCAGGTCCTTCCAGGGCTCAGACTCCGTCGAGGTCAGCTGGCTCCGAGGGAGGGAGTTCATCATAGCCTTAGAGGGCTCCCTATGTATCAATTTTGTACCATTTTGTATGACAATGTAGACACCTTCGGGTGATTTTGTAGCCATATGTATTTTGACATCATTGTATCATGACACTTATGATTTTGAGATATATATATATATATATATATGAGATGATTCATCCTTGTGGTAGCTATATGCATGTGTACCTATGTGATGTTGCTTCTATGTTTTATGATGATGATTTTATGATATGGATGCAAATATGTACATGATGGAATGCAATATTTTTGTTCTTTTATATTTTTAATGTTATGCAAATGTGAATGTGAATGTGAATGTATGAAATGCAGATGAATATGATAATGTACATAACTATTTACATGATGAGAATGTAAAATGTTCTAACATGTGTTGTGTGCATGATATGGTGCAATTGTGATATCTATATGTATGCATGAAATGCTATTATGTGATCATGCAAGTGCAAACTATATGAAATGCAAATATTTTTGGCGTGTCATTATACTCAATCATGTGATAGTAGGATACACAAACTCAAGGACGGTGGAGGTCAATCAAGAAAGGGGGATAACAGATAGAAGATATGGAAGTGAAAGAGCTTCTTGTGCTATTATCATCATTGAGCTTTATTACGACAAATAGGTTATGACAATCAAGGTATATGTTCGACCCAGAAAGTCATTGCACCCGTTTGCATGGAGATCAAACAGTTGCAAATAAGGAATGCCCCAATTCACACTAGACTCACAGTGTCCTCATATCCTTGGACAAGTCATAGCATTACTAAGAGACAATCCACAAACAACAAAGAAAAAAAGGTGACGATACCCCATCCTTGCCTTTCTAGTCAAAGACATCCCGGAGATAAAATCTCTAGTTAGAGACATCTCAGAAAAGCTAAAAGACACGTCACCAAAAGATAAAATCAAAAGAAAACCAAGACTCAACACCAACATCCACTGTAGTCTTCAAGTTTAGTGTCTCTTGTCACTTGTAAAAGTCTATTTGATTTTGGTCGCAATGTTTTCGTTCACAAAAGTATAAATAGCACTGAACCATAATGTTGTCCGAGTCTATTGAAATATTTGATTTGTTGAAGCCCATTGCTATTGTGTCTCATCAGAAATTGGCTGAATCCATGAAACTGATACTTTATTGCGGAGAAGACGGAACTTTATTGTGGATTGACGATGCAAGTGTTGCTTTATTGTGGATTGTGCACGAAAAGATTGAAGAAAAATTGGAAGAAACTATACTCTTCTGAACGTGTGATGCTCTCATTTCCACACCCATCACTAGACTTAGGATTTGTCTTAGCCATAGATAATGGGAGTTGATTTATTATGGATGAAAAGGGGTGAAAAGGGAGGTTTATTATGAATGGCTAACCAATACGAGGTAGATCAATAACAAGCCATGATGGGAATGGGTAAGTTTATTATGAATGGATAGGCTATGAGTGTGTGCAAAGTGAAAGGATGATATTGAATCCTAAAGGAGGGAGGAGCAATGTCTCTACACATGGCATCGGTAACCCGGTTTTCACCACAGTACTTGCCCAAGGCACCATCGAAGTGGTTTTCATAGTTGGACGAATCTATTTCTCTTTACTTTTGCAAGAGTGAAAGGATGAGATTGAATGTTGAAGGAGGGAGGAGCAATGTCTCTACACATGGTGCCAGTAACCTGGTTTTCACCATGGTACTTGCCCAGGGTGCCACTGAAGTGGTTTTTACCGTTGGATGAATTTATTTCTCTTTACTTTTTTCTTTTTTTTATATATATTTTTTTGTGTCACAAGGCCCCTGTTTGCCAGGTTTTCACCAAGTAACGATTTTTTATTTTTATGTTTTTTTTTTGTATTTTTGAATTTTCTTGATTTTTTTTTTGTATTTTTTATATTGGGATATTCTAAAGAGCTATTTGTAAAACCTACGAAGGTGCATGTTGTTGATTGGATCCTCCAAAGGTTTTCCATCTGGTGTCGAAAGCTAATATGCATCGGATCCATAAACTGCTATGATGATGTAAGGATCAAGCTAATTCAGTTCGAACTTGCCCTTCTTCTCTCTGTCTTGCTGATTTTTGGGATATTCCTTGAGAACGAAGTCACCCACCTCAAATGTGTGAGGCTTTACCTTATGATTGTAGCTACATTATTGCTTGATTGAATGATGTGTAGCTTGAGTGATTGTCTTCCTTGATAAAGGAACTGAGATAGAATTACTAGCGTGTGGAATACATAGGCCTGTATGCGTGTCACCTGAAGAAGTTTTGGGCATCCCTGATAATAAAGTCCTTCGAGGAAGCTCCATTAAAGGTCCATGATGTATCGCTAGAAGGGAAAGGATGTGCAGAACAAGTGGATGAGTGATGAAGGCTTATTATTGCGAAAAGAAGTGAAAGTATCATGACATGATAGAGACTTAAGATCAACAAGTATGCTTTTTGACTTAAAATTGTAGAACTTTTGCCCCCAATTATTTTGATATTAGGGGAGACCAACTCTTGTTCTTTTTCCTTCGTAGGATTTTTATCCTTGACTTTGATTTTTGCAGAGTCCAATAGCTTTTGATTTTGATTTGGACTAAAGAAATTTTCTTTATTTTTGACTTTTAGATTTTTCTTTTCAAAGCTTGATTTTTCATCCATGATGAGTAAGGGCTTTTCTGATTCTTGTTGATCCAAGTCTAGGAGTGGAATGGAAATGGAATGAGTGGATGAAAGGGTAAGGCTATATGAGTTCTCAAGAGGGTTGGCGATATGCTCAATAGATTCTTCGTTGGAACCACTCTTAGGATTATTGATATCAAGAGTTGCTTGCACTACTAGAGGAGATTTGCATTCAGACTTAGTAGCCACAACACTAGGTGGTTCATACCCAATTCCTTGCAAATTGTTTATAGATTGTTCCCGTCGACTGAATACCTTAGGAGATAGTGGGAGTTGATCAATATGAAATATATACTCACCACATCCCATGTCTTTAACCTTGAATTTTTCTTCGAGCTTTGTTTGTTTGGATGTAGAATCTTTCAATGATTCAGGATCAACATATGTTGATGAAGTAACAACCTCTTGATTGATGGGGATTGTTATTTTTGATCTAGGTCGCAAATTGTTGCAATATATGAATAGATTTGGATCGCCTTTAATGGTCACTTCAACTCCATTATGTGGGAACTTGATACATCGATGATATGTTGAGGGAACAACTCTCATTTCATGAATCCATGGGCACCCCGAGAGTATATTGTATGTGAGCTCTAAATGAAGGACTTGACATACCACATCCTTTGTAATTGGCCCAACTCTGAGAGGTAAGGTGACTGTGCCTTTGGATGAGCATTCTTCATCATCATATTCCTTGATGGTGATTGCATGTGTAGAATTCACATCCTTTTCAAAATATCCCAATTGCTTAAGAGTATTCAATGTACATATATTGAGACGAGCTCCTCCATCTATCAAGACTCATTTTATTCGATGTTTGTGTAGAAAGGCTTCAATATGTAAAGCTGCATTATGAGGCTGGGTTACAGATGCATCGTCAACTTCTGTAAATGTAAGGGAATGTGTAACAGAAAGGTATCCCACCATGGCTTGAAACTGATCCATGTTCAGATCAGTGGGTACAGAGGTTTCTCTCAAAGTTTTATCAAGGATGGCTTTATGTGTAGGGGATATGCGTAAAAGTTAAAGGATGGAGACAAGCATGGGCATCCTCCCTAGTTGTTCTACGAGATCGTACTCAGGTTTGGTTGCTAAGGAAGTGGTGGTTTTAGCTGGAGTACCTTGCAGGGTGATTTTACCTCGACGAGTTGTGATATTACATTCAGAGGTAGTTTAAGAGGAAGATCCAATGCCTTTTAGGACAACTTTGGGTAGAATTTTTAGGCATTTTGTCCTTTATGATAAAGGTAGAGACATAATTGTCCATTGAAATGTGATTAACAGTAGAATCATAGTTATAGGATGCTCTGGTATAGTTGGCCTGCTCATCTGTGTCTTTGGCTTTTCCCTTGTCATGTTTAAGGAATGGTTCCTTAAACATCTCATATTATTGATTGGATGAATGTCCTTAGATCTCAATGTCACCTCTATCAATAAGATCGTGTATAATATTCTTCAACCGATGGCAATTTCCTATTTTATGTCCCTTGCTCTTGTGATATTCGCAATACTCATCATCATTCCACCAATTCGGTTTGACTTTTGGCTCATATGGAGGATTGTCTGGAATTGTTATTATCTTGTTTGCCGCTAGCTTCTTAAAAGTTGATTCAAGTGGTTCTCCCAATGGGGTGTATTTCCTTCGTGGTTTTGAAGTTGTTTGAGTATTCACTTGGTTGTTTGTAGAACTTGATCCAGAAAGAATGATTTTGGGTCTCATTGTGTTAGCATCAACAACACCATCATTTACTGTGTTCTTGTTCTTGTTCCAAAATCGTGGCTTATCTTTCCCTTTAAAGTCCTCTTTGTTTTCTTTGAATATCTTAATGACTCCTTGCTCAATTAAGACCTTCTCGGTTGCTAAGCCTTTCTCAATGATGTCCTTGAAAGTGGACAAACAAGATTTCCTCAAGTCGTAAACAATTTCTCTGTGGACATTCTGTGTGAACATCTCTACCATTTATTTTTGTGGAATTTCACAAGAGCATCTGCTGGCTAAATTCCTCCATCTTTGTAAGAATGATGAAAATGACTCCCCATCCTTTCGCTTGGTATTGCACAAAGTGGTAACTGATATATCTGTCTCTATGTTATATGAGAAATGTTGTATGAAATCTTCTGCTAGATCACCCCATGACTTAATTCTAGGTGGAAGTTGGGAGAACCATTCTATAGCTTGATCACCTAATCTTTGTGGGAACAATCTCGTCAAGTATGTTTCTTCTAATGCTACCTCAATGCAAGTTGTGAAAAATTGTCTTATGTGTGCCTTAGGGTCTCCTTTGCCTCTGTACTTATCAAACTTTGGTGTTACGAAGTGTGTAGGAAATGGAGGCATTGGAATTCTTTTATCAAATAGACAGGGACATATATCTCTCATTGTGTAAGTTGGTTTTGGTGTATTGATGTCCTCCATCTTCTTTTGTAAGTCCTTTATTTGCTATTCCCAATTGTTTTTGGGTGGAGACCAACTTCTTGGACCATATCCCATGCCTAAGCCACTGGGTGGAGGAGGAGGATACTGCATATATGGATGGTATTGATCGTAAACATGTTCATATGGAGGAGGTCTATAATGATATTGTGTATAGGAACCACCTGGTATAGAGTCATAATGAGGAATGGAATATCTTCTTTGTCCATGCATATCATATTCTACAGGCATGTCATGAGTTTGTTCTTGTGTAGTGCCCCCACCCCAAATTTGACACAGGGTTTTCTTGTGTCCAAATTTTGAGTATGCCTCTAGATATCCAATTGCTTTTGAGGTTGGTCCTTAGCATTGGTATGTGATTGAGTGTATTTTTCTGCAGAAGACTTCCATAATGGTCTATGTACACGAAGTTGTTCATGAGATGCTCTTTCATGAGTATCATAAGCTTGACCATGTGTATTGGTGATCTCAGGTTTTTGAAACAAGGATGATGGTGACTCAGGCATGAAGCGTGGTCCTCTAGTACCTCCACTATTAGGCCTCCTTTGATCCATGTTGAGTTGAGTTTCTTTCATAGGTCGGTTTTACACTATTTGAGACATGTCAAAATCATGAGGTATCTTAGCTCCACTTTGTGCCATCACTTGTAGGAAATATTGTCTCTCTCCTCATGATCTCTTCAACCAATCTATTAAAATGGGGATCCATGATGGAGTCTTCCACTTTTGCTGAATGTACAGAAATGTTGTCCATATTGTTATTATGTGTATCATTGTTGTTTGTGTTATCCATGTTCTCAACATTGTGAATGTTTCGATAAATGTCCATGTCAGGTAATGTGGTATGATTAGAATTGAAAAAGATATCATTGTCGTACTCATAACTACTCATGTTTGCGGACTCTTGAGCCTCTTTAGCTTCTCTCCTAAACTTTTGGGAACGGGTTTCAACCATGAACTAGGTCTTGACCAAGATGTGTGAGACTAGATGGAAATGGAAAGAGTATGGAAGACCAAGAGTTGGATGGAATGTAAATGAATCTGAGGTGTACTTGCAATGTCCAAAGTGTAAGACCAAGTATGTATGTAGTAGAGTAGGTGTGGCTTCCAAAGAGATGATAGTTTCTCTTGATGAGTTAAGTTGACCTTGACTCTAAGTAAGACCAAATGAGACCCAAAGGTGATAGAACTTGATGGGGGACCACTTAGCAAAATGTTGTTGTATGTATTGTGTTGACAAAGCAAGATGAGGACAAACAAGTGACCTTTTGACTCAAGTTTAGACAAATGTGAATGTAATGCAAGGTGTAAAGCAATGATGAGACCCAAATAGGCTGAATGCTAGATGAAAACCCAACGAAATAACCTAGGAAGCTCAAGAATTCTGAAACCGATTGCTCTTGTTTGCTGGACTGTAAGTTTTTTTTTCAATATTGAACACAGACATGCTTGTATACTTCACAGATGCGGTTTACCAACACAGATGTGATTGAATACTACACATACGCATTTATGAACTTTTGTGAATGCAGTTTTGCTTATGATAACATAGACGCGTTTTTGTCCTACACATACGTGGTTGCAGGACACATACGTGTTTCTGTCAACACAAACATGTTTCCAGAATCTAAGTGCAATTTTTCCAATTTGTAAAGTTGTTGTTGTGACCAAATCTAAAAATTTTGACTATTTTTTTCATGACAAGAGGACACAATGTTGATGATGACTCAATGTTTGCGGGTGTTTGGACTCAAAATGACTCAAAGAAAAGTGTGTTGTTTGATGTAAAAATGTTTTGCATACACTTGAAGACACAAAAGACACAATGTTTTGATGTTTGATCTTGAATTTTTGAATTTTTAAAAAAAGACAAGCACAATTCTTATGGTTGGCCAGGACAATAGTTGTTGATCCCACATGGGGTTTCCCCCGAGGCCATGCTATTCAAAGCGGATACTTAGATGCTTGACCCCACTGGCTCCACCCTCAACACTCACTTCTTTGAGGTAGCCAAGCATCAATACCCATGAAAAATCCCCATGGCGAACTTTGTATCTCTACTAAGAACCGTATGTGTGTGGGCCACTCCAGATGTCTGACCTCCTGCCCCAACATCTAGAAGGATTTTGGCTTTCTAAAATAAAAAGGTGCTAGTAAGGGCATCCACTCGTGTGGCCATACATGTGACACTTTCAGCTCTGTAAATACAGAAGGCTCCCAGCCGATAGGGGTTATGCCCTAATATTGATCAAATAAATTTGATCAAATAGGTTTATGGGGAGACATAGTGTCGGTATGAACTAATCAACACACGTTACCCATGGCTTTCACCATGGATACAATTATTTATAGTGGTTCGAAAGAGGTGGGTTTTCTTCGCTACCACTTGGGTCGTTCCCTCCTCACTAGTAGTCCTAATGACCACACGGGGAGGCAGGCCCTCTAAAGATAAACACAAAAGAGCCTATTTCCCAAGACACAAAAGACACTGGTTCAATTTTAGTGCACCAATTGAAGTGTTTGGTAATTTATGAAAACAAGGCACACAATAAATATCAAAACCCTTGCCAAAATTCTGCAACAAAGATTTGTTAGTAGTTTTGCAACAATACCCCTCCTACAAGCACACAAGTTAGGTAAATTTTAGGTCCAAAAGACTTTGTGAAACAGGGGCCTTCGATAAGACGGGTTGCTTCAAGGACAAGCTGCACCAATTTATTAGCTAGATCACAAGATATTAGCTCAAATAAACCAGATCTGAAACATTAAATGCAAGACAAAATGGCAAAATGAAAACCCTAAATGAGGGATTTTTTTTTTTGAAAACACAGACGCGATTTTGCCCTACATAGACACAGTTCTATAACATAGATGTGTTTCTTAAAAAAAAAAGCAAAACAGAAAATCTTGCAGGACACAGACGTGGTTAAAATGATCACAAACGCGATTAAATCTCACAGACGCGATTAAATCGCCCACAGATGCACCTATAATGAAAGCCTACAACCCGGAAAAGGAAAATACTGCCAGAAACACAGACGCGACAACAAAGAAAAAATGCGGTTCCAAAATGCGCAGACGTGAAAAGTCGAAATGTTGTCGGAAAATGTTAGATCTGCAACTTCAAATACACAAAATCTGCAACAAAAGATGTTAAATGCAAAAGGGACAAGAGTCCCATCGGGCGTGCCAAAATGTTTATGATAAAAATGGAAACAACAATATTGAAAGACTAAATGTATTCAACCATAAAACCCTAGCCTGACAACAACAAAGATCTACCATAACATATGAAGATTACCTAAGACAATGCAAATCAACAAAATCACAAAGATTATACCATCACATGTCCAATAGGATTTGGATCTCCATTCTTTCTATCTCCATTGATCTTGCTTGATATATTTGCTCTCAGATTTTATGTGTGCACAAGAGCTCAACAAAGAACGAAAGTGTGGTTGTAAGTAGGCTTGATCGCATATGAAAGTTTGAATACTAATAGAGGAGGATTAAAATGTGTAGTTGAGGGTTGATAATGAAAGAAAAATCTCCTTATATAGAAGACACTGTAAGAAATGGAGGGATAAGATTGAGAGGTGTAAAAGATAAATGGTCGGCTAGGATTAGAGGGTAGGTAAAAGAAATAAGAAAATAATGAGAGGGTAGGTAGTGTAGGAATTAAGAGATGAATGACATGTGTCATGGGTAGAAAAGGCTAATGAATTAATTAAATAAATAAAGATTTATTTAATTAATAGAAGAAGTGAGATCAATTAAATAAATAAAAGTATTTATTTAATTTAGGAAAAAAGATAATTTAAATAAATTAAAATATTTATTTAAATGAGGAAAGGCTAGAAGAGGACAAATGAATTAATTAAATAAATAAAGATTTATTTAATTAATAGAAGACTTAGGATAAAATAATTAGACATGACAATTTTAGGTGTCTACACTCTCCATAGACTCATTATGGACCTCTAACTTGTAACCATATAGACCAACATCACTAAAAATATTCAAGAACCCAAACCCAAGGTTGTTGTTTTGTTTTTCCCTTCACGCAACAACTCATTAACAATAATTGCATGCATGACCAAAGAGTCTTCCTAAAATTCTTTCACATAGTCCCTACGTATCAAAGCACTATTTCCATTCGAATGATCTACTATGAACCTCTTTTCATTTTCCTATTTCTTATTATTTCTTGCGCTACAAGAATCTTTTCCATTTTCTTCTGCTTTTTCTTTATTTGGGAAGAGAGACCTTAACCACTCAAAATGCTTACACACTTGCTTTAAATTCTTGCCATAATTTTGGCAACTCTCACTATAATTTTGATAACTTTGCTTCAATTCAATTAGCCCTTCTAGTAATTGCTCTTGAAAAGTCTTCCTATTTTTTGCTGGACCCTTTAGTATGGTAGTATACACTGCTCTAATACTATTGTAATATGTTGCCATGTTTTGCGTTGAGTTTTTTGTTTGTTTTTGGTTTGAGTTTTGCAATTGCTTTGAATGATGTAAAAAGTGTAGAAAATATAAATGCTTGTAACAATCAAACAAGTTAGAAAATTGACAACATAGAGAAACCCACAAGGCTGAAATATTACAAATTTAATTTTTGATTTGATAATACAATTTATTTCTCTAAAGTATGAATAACTCAATTTATAAAACAACATTATAAAAGTATTTCAAACATACCCAGAAAATGCAACAATGAAATAGACTGAATTGGTATTAAAATCAACTAATTGACACTTATATTTTGGACACCAATCTTCAATAACTTCTCCAAAGGTCATGGAATGGACATAAATGGTAGTGAAAACCCTAAAAGTCTCCAAAAAAAATGAAAACCTCTTCAAACCCTAAGCACCACCTTCCGCTATGCTCATGCCACTCCCTAGGCTGTTTGACTAGCAAATAAAGGAAAAAAACTCGCAAATAATTCTTACAATATGCTCCTTTAGGATTGTAAATACATGTGAAATCTTTCATGACGAAGCTTAGTTGTGATCTCTATGTTAAATCATTGAGTAATCCTCCATATTGGATCTTTCACCAACATAGAAGATGTTCCTTGCAAGGGTTTTTGTCCTCACTGAAACAAATCCAACTCAAGAAATCACATAGGCTTTTCTCAGCGAGAAATATTAGAAATAATAAATTCAACATAATGAATGAGCTCTCCATCCCACTTTTTATAAGCTTTTAAAGACCTTTCTAGAATCTCCTTTTTAAAATCATTTTATTAATTTATTAAGTCTTTTAATTCCAAAAAGTGATTTAATTTACTTCTAATTAACAATTAAAGTCACTTTTAAGCGTCCCATCATTTAAAACTTTCCATTTGATTTTCAATGAGGTATAACATTAGGGTGCCTGATAAATATTTTTAATTAAAAAGACAATATCAGTGAAAATAATTAAATATAACTCAATAAAACATCGATTTAGCGACAATGGTCAAAATGTATCAAAATTAAAACCTAACTAGTGACAATGGTCAAAATGCATCAAAATTAAAGGAGTAACCTTGATGATGAAAGATGATAACATATTTGATTGAGCGAATTATTAAAAATAGACGCTCTAAGAATCTTGAAGCCCAAACTAAAAGCCAAAAATAACATTTGAAAGTGTCATATGACTCCTCTAAACCATATGAGCTCACTAGTTGCATCAAATAACCCAGCTAAATAGATTGACACAAACTTAGAAAATCAATAACAACTCTGTTGTGGGGACATTACAATGAGATACTCATTGTCAGGTTTTCCAAATGAATTTATAAAAGAAAAGAACCTTTGATTTTGAAGAAGGAAAACATAAGAATTTTGTCTAGCATATTAATTGCTTGCCACATGCTTGATAATGAAAAATGATTTTCCATCGTTCATTTCCATTAACAACTCTTACAATGCACTTCACAACAAGACAAACCCCTTGAGTTTTTTTTCGATCTATGAACCCTGAGCCATCTTTGAATCTTGGTTGAATACATTGAGACTAAAAGGAAGCAATAAATCCAACATTACCATCACAATAGACCAAATAATTTTTTTGATTAATTTGTTCAAATATTCATACCTTGATTTAGATGACATCCAACAAGATAAATATTACATATAGACAACAATGAAAATTCTATAAAAAACTTAAATTTTACTTTTATGGAAGAACCATTCACACATTTTATTCAAAAAGACCCCACACCAAAAGAAATACCAACATATATTTTCACCAAGTTTAATTTGCTTCCATTTTGCTGACGGACAAGGTAATCTCTGCACATCAAAAATAGTTATGAGATTAATGTTACCAAATTAGGTTTATTTTCTTACAGCTATACATTGGTAAACTTTGAAATTTAAAATTAATCAAAACATTTCAAACTTCCGTTGAAATTTTCAAATAAAAACGTGGGGTCGTACCAAAATCTGTTCACAAATTAGATCACAGCTCTCAATTATATTTTGCTGTTGACACAGCGGCGTGCTACCTAAATAACCCTCAAGCAGGACATAAATTGGAATTGAGACGCTCGAATCCTTCATTTTCTACTTAGCACTAGATATAGCAATGGGGCTTCTGAGCATTATCAGGAAGGTCAAGAAGAAGGAGAAGGAAATGAGAATTCTCATGGTGTAAGTCTCATTTTCTTTTGGTATAATTGCTGCTTAATCAGAGGATAAACTGATTTGGGATGAGTTTGCAGGGGCCTTGATAATGCAGGAAAAACTACTATTGTAATGCGGATCAATGGCGAAGACACCACTGGTATCAGCCCCACTTTGGGATTTAACATCAAAACCATTGAATATAAGAGGTACCTTATAACAATAAAGCTCTAATAGACATGTCTGAATCTAGAGACAATTCAATTATGCGTGAAGTTTTTTTCACTAGTGTTACTATGTTCCATAAAATGGTAAAATTGTGCGTTAGATTGGTCAGCTATATTTGGGTGGTCTGCCCTTCCATTATTCAATGTTCTATGCTTATGGAGCCAACTATCGTTTCATATATGTCTATTGTCCTCCAGGGTCAGTCTGCAGGTCAGGTTACTGTTGTTTTTCCAGGAGACTATCGACTAGAGCACGCTTTCTGGATTTGAACCTGGATTATTATGGCAGAGAATGATAAAACCTTCCCAGGACCACTGACAGATTCAATAGTTAGGCAAACTCTAAAACTTTTGAAGAATACTGGATTGGGTATGGATCCATGATATTGGTAGGTGGTGTGGATTCACATACCAAAAGTTCAACACCTATTTTTTGGGTGCCAGTGTGGTGAAACATGGGGTAGGCTTGAGTTCATAATACAACGAAGTTACGTGACGCATATACCTGGTCAATTTTTTGCATACTAGAGTATATACCCTCATTGGAGATGCATCAGCTCCTATTACATATCTCATATACAATCCCAATGAGGGTGTGTCTGGTGCCACACCCTCTTATATGTTAATTTTTACTGGCAATTGCTCTTCTGCTGGATTGTATTGCTCAAATAGATAAGTAAAGATGTACTTACAACATTTGCCAAACCTCTTTCTCTACTTTTGGCTTGTTCTCCATCTTTTTGTTGCTACATCATCAATTCTCCTCTTCTTTCTTTGGGCTGTCAATGTCTTCAAATAAATGCTGGAAGACCAAACCCTCTTGACAGAGTCTTAAGAGATAGGGTCATTTGAATCATTTCGAATTCTCATTGTGAGATTTTGCCAAGATCAAGGGCACAATGAAAAGTATTAAAATAGAGACAAAAGAATGACAAGAACAAACTGTATTCTCATCAATATGAAAATGATCAACTGGATTCTACAATACAATGAATATAGGCCTTCTTATATAGGCAAGGCCATATGGATGTACGAGCACACAATCATGACATGTGGCTCAATGAGAAACAAGGGTAGGTAAGAAATACTAGGGGTAGGTAGGATAAATAATATAATATTCTACAAGAGGTGGATGACCCACCGAATGTGGAGTGTAACAACAAAACAAGACCACAAAAGGTGGAATTTCTCCTACAAGCTCTATCCCTATGTGCACACTTCCCTAAGTGTCTCAAATCCAAACTACGAAGAAATGCATTATCCTAAGTTAACTTAAGTAAAGTGTACTAATATCCATAATGAATATTTATTAACACCAACAAATATGCCTTAACACCCTCCGGAAAGAAAGGGAGTCGGTGCAGGCTTACAATCAGCCATATGAAAGCGTGCAAGTAGATCAAGAGCATACTTGGGCTGCGATAGTGTAATCCTGGAAGGTGATTGTGAAATCTCTATCTCGAGAAAGTAGTGCAAAAGACCCAAGTCAGTCATAGCAAATCTGTCATGCAAAGCAGATTTGACCCTGCTAATGATGGATGCGGTACTCCCTGTAATGATCAAATCATCAACATAGAGCACAAGGATCAAGTGAGAGTCATCCTGTCACAAAATATAGACATTCGGATCGGAATGACACCTGGTGAACCCTGCTGAGAGAAGAAAGGAATTCATCTTGACTTACCAAGCCCTGGGGGCTTGCTTAAGGCCATAGAGAGATTTCCTTAGTCTGCAAACCAAGGAAGTATCCTGGATGAAACCCTGCGGCTGCTCCATATAAATCTCCTCATCAAGGTCACCATGAAGAAAAACACTCTTCACATCCATCTGATGTACAACCCAACCATGAGCTGTAGCAATATCAAGTGTCAAGCGAATGGAGTTTATCTTGGCTACGGGTGCAAAGGTCTCAGTATAGTCAACACCTGCAACCTGAGAGAAACCTTTCGCAACAAGCCGAGCCTTATACTTATTCACACTACCATCCGCAACATACTTGGTCCGATAGATCCACTTACATCAAACCATCTTTCTCCCCTTAGGGAGATGGACTAAATCCCATGTGTTGTTCCTCATCAATGAACTATACTCTTCCTCCATAGCTTGGTCCCACTCAGGAACCCCTGATGCTTCCCGAAATGTCTGTGGATCGGAAGCAGTAGCAATGAATGCATGTGGAAGATCCTGATGTTGTGATCGAGTTCTCTGTGTATTTGAAGGATCCCCAACAAGAGATCCCGCGGACTCAAGTGTCTGTCGAGCCCAACGAGGTCTAGGTGGAGGTGGAGAATGAGGCTCCTCAACTGCAAGTGGACCTTGCAGAGGTGTAACCCTGCGAGTCGGAGTTGAAGGAGTCTCATCATCTGAATCACTAGCGTCACTATCCACAATGGAGGAAGGTGGAGGAGGTAGAGAGGCTAAGCTAGGAGAGCTTTCCTCAAAGTGAACACTCCTCTCAATGAACACCTCACGTGTCTCAGGATCCATCAATCTATATGCCTTAACACCCTCAGGATATCCAACAAATATGCAAGGCCGACTCTGAGGTTCCAATGCCTTGCGTTTCTGCGGAGGTATGCGAGCCCATGCTGGACACCCAAAGACTCTGAAATGTCTCACAATCGGTTTCCTACCAGCCCAAGCCTCAAAAGGAGTAATACCTTGCAAAGCTTTGTGAGGAACCTGATTCTGGATGTGTGTGGCACAACTGATAGCCTCTGCCTAAAAGGTGGGATCAAGAGAACGTGCATGTATCATATAGCTAGCCATTTCTTTGAGAGTTCTATTCTTGCGTTCTGCAACTCTGTTCTGCTGTGGAGTGTATGCAACAGAATGCTGAAGATCAATTCCCTCAAGTGTACAAAAATCCTCAAGCTTCTTGTTCACATATTCCCTTCCATTATCTGTACGAAGAATCTTGACCACTTTCCCGGATTGCTTCTCCACACAAGTCTTGAAGTCCTGAAATTTGTCAAATACTTCACTCTTATGAATGAGAAAGTAGACCCAAGTGAAGCAGGAGTAGTCATCAATGAAGGTGAGGACATAGCGGGCCTTGCTAAATGAAGGTGCTGGAAATGGACCTGCTACATCAATGTGAACAAGTTGAAGAACTTCCAAAGCTCTCCAAGCTTTCCCCTTATCAAACTTCTCTTCGGGATGCTTGCCCATGGAACAACCTGAACATACACCCTCTGAAAAACTGATTCGAGGTAGACCTGTGACCATGTCTTTAGTGCTGAGCTACTGAAGATAGCGGTAGTTGAGGTGACCAAACCACTCATGCCATAGCTTACTTTCGGAATTTGAATGAGTAAGCAAGGCCCTAGAAGGTGAACTTGGCACAAAGTGGGAGAATGAATAAAGCCTTGAGTTGTCATTGACTTGTCACACTGCTACCAAGGCATCATCATCAAGTTCCTTTACCACAACTGAATTTGGTGTAAACTCAACCTTTTTCCCATTCCCATAGTGAGTGATTTGGTAGATAGAGAGAAGGTTGGTAGACAAGTTAGGAACATAGAGAACATTCTCAAAAGTTCCATCATCCATGTCAACTGAACCTTTCCCTTCAACCTCTACTTGTGTATCATCACCTATGTAAATGTGAGGTACCTTAGATGGCTCCAATGAAGAAAACTGCTCCTTTGTAGAACCCATGTGATATGAGGCACCTGAGTCAAGTATCCACTGCTGTGAAGAACTTGTTGTAGCCACAAATGCTTGCCCTTTTCCCTTAGACTGTGAGGAAGAGGAAGGAGATGAATCCTTCTTTGTGTAGGCGGATGGCAAGTTGATGTTGTTTTTCTTAAGAAGATTAGTTAACTCATCAACTTGCTTTGTGTGGCATCGATGCTCATCATGACCATACTTCTTGCAATATGCACAAGTTGGCTTATCCTTCTTAGGTGGTGTCCCCTTCTTGGAAAAGGATGAAAAATCGCCTTGTGATGGAGAGGATGATTGTCCTTTTTCTTGTTGTGGCTGTGACTTATATTGCTTTTTCTTCTTGTTGGAATCTTTGCCTCGACTTCCTTGATTCCCTTGATTAGCCACCAAAGCCTTGGACTTTGAAGACTTGAGAAGCCCCATGTTCAACAACTTAGGTTGTTCCAATATCAACATTTTTGTGAAAGCATCAAATGAAGGCATAACATAGGAACTCCCCACGGTCAAATGATGAGTTTGGAAGCTAGACACAAATGCTGCATATTCTGGTGCAAACTTGTCCATCAAGTTGAATATCAACTGAACATCCTTTTTGTCAATTCCACAATCCTTAAGCTTTGCTCTTAGCTCATTTGCTTTGGTGACATAATCTTGGATTGTATCAAAACTCTTGGGATCCAAGTTGGTGAGCTCATTGTCAATCTTATAACCTCTGATTTCATCAACTTGACCATACAATTTCTGAAACATATCTTAAGCATCTTTGATCGTAGTACACTTTTCAATATGAAAGATGAGGTCATCTGATACATACTTGCGCAAAGTTCCAAGAGCCATGCAATTCTTAGTGAGCCATTCTAATTGAGCCTTAGGATCAGGTGGTGCTGCTATTGTTACATCTATGTAATGCGTGAGACCTTTTTCCATTAATTTGCTCCATACTTTAATGTTCCATGATGCATAATTATGTGGAGTTAAAGGTGGAAATTTATGAGGACTCATTGCAACAAAAATGAAAGAGCACAAGGAAAAAGAGGCACAATCACACAAGACACCCCCCCAAATTCACTCAATCAAAGAACCCCCCCAAAAGTGATGATTTGGCACTTTATACTTAGTGCATGTACAATGGGCCACTTGCAAAAAATGGCAAAGTGGACTTCTGATTTCAATTTTACAACTGCCTCAATAAGGCCAAAAGAGACTCAAACTAATAATGCAAGAGATCTAAACTAAGATCCAAGCAATTTACAAGTATCAAATAGGCCAAATAAGACCAATATCTGAAAGTACAATTTCTACTTAAAATCTCTGAAATCTGATCATAGATTATGAAAGTAGATGAAAAAACATGCACTTTCAAAAAAAACGGCACCTGAAAAGGAGGTCGTATGAGCTCAAATGAGGCCTTTGAAGTTGCAGAATTGAGGATTAGACAGGTACAGCTGAGAGAATTTGAAAATTACGAAAAACCTGTGCACCAAAACCAGAAAATAACCACACCATTGCGAAGAGCACGAAAAATTAGCCCAAATTAAAAAAAATTGCACCCAAAAAGGAGCAAAATTGAGCAAGTTATGGGCCTCCAAAATTGACCCAAAAATCCAAACTGCTCAACGGAGAGGGGTCTAAAAATTTCCAAAGAAAATGTTGACTAGACGTTGACTGGGCGCTGACTGGGTGCTGTTGACTGTGTGCTGCTGACTGGGCAGAAGGTACGGATCCCAAAAATAATTTTAAATTTTTTTTCTTTTTTTTTCAAAAAAAAATTTTCAAACTGGAAAATAATTTTCATAAATTTTTTTTTGAAAAAAATCCGAAAATTCCGTACCGTACCGCCCAAATTGGGCAAAAAATTTCCTCCACACCCAAAAATTGATTTTCGCCAAAATAGGTCGAATTTATACTTGATTTTTATGGAAACGGCCTCCCGAACGCAATGGTGAGGTCAAAAACGCTCCAAAATGCCTCCAAAAAGCGCAGTTCCTTAGATCCGAAAATAGAAGCCTTCCTTGATGTCTCCAAAAACCAATCAATGAAGCCCCAATGGCTCTGATACCATGTGAGATTTTGTCAAGATCAAGGGCACAATGAAAAGTATTAAAATAGAGACAAAAGAATGACAAGAACAAACTGTATTCTCATCAATATGAAAATGATCAACTGGATTCTACAATACAATGAATATAGGCCTTTTATATAGGCAAGGCCATATGGATGTACGAGCACACAATCATGACATGTGGCTCAATGAGAAACAAGGGTAGGTAAGAAATACTAGGGGTAGGTAGGAGAAATAATATAATATTCCACAAGAGGTGGATGACCCACCGAATGTGGAGTGTAACAACAAAACAAGACCACAAAAGGTGGAATTTCTCCTACAAGCTCTATCCCTATGTGCACACTTCCCTAAGTGTCTCAAATCCAAACTATGAAGAAATGCATTATCCTAAGTTAACTTAAGTAAAGTGTAATAATATCCATAATGAATATTTATTTACACCAACACTCATTTTCTGTGACAGGACAAAACTGCCCCTTCTCATTAGTTGGTGGTTTCTGTTTTGCTGCATCGATTATTAAACCAACCCCTGTTGGAAATCATTTCAGCAGTTTCAAAATTGCTGCTTTTTGAAAACCAGTAGTTTCAGACTGGCGAGTAGGGTTGTTTTGGATGTTTGGAACTTGCTTAAGTGACTTCATCTGGTGATGAGCTTTTCCTCCTAGATCCAATAGGGATCACTTTCCTATTTTAATCAATTGATAAAGCTTCTGTGCATATACACATCTCATGCCTTCTTACTGTTTTCTCCCTTAGTACCACTTCAGTATTTGATAAAGGATATTTTCTCTTGTACAATCAGTTGTAATATTTCATGCAAAAATTAGGAAAATAGATGTGTATACGTATTTTTGTATTTAGTTCTTTTGTCACTTGTCAATCAGTTTGATGCAGTCATGAGTGCAGGGTCCAGAGATAGGACAGTGCAACTTAGAGTTAACATAGTGGAAATATCATGAACAGAAAATAGATTTTTATCGATTCAAACATCAGAATGGTTACAGATTATTTATTTGCTTGTTACAAACAGATTGCAGATTGGCTCAAAGGACACCACAGGCTTATTACAAGCTTATATACAAATATGAAAACTCAGAATAAGACTCAAACTCCTAATTATAACTCCTAACTCTCGAACTCTCTAGCTTGCTCTAACTCGATCACTTGATAACTTGAGGATTTCTAATGACATTATACTATGCTTAAATATCTGTTCCAAGCTTAGTAATGATCCTTGTTGGCCACAAGGTGATCCAACCCTTGATTTTCAATGAAACTATAGGTCAGCTTGATTCCAATGATGAAGCTCCAAGAATTAATGAAATCTGTTGTGATTCCATTTGGGGGTTGTCTTGGTCCCAACCTGCCTCGTGATTTGTTGGATTTGATGCCACAAGGTACAAAAGGATTCTGCCCAAGTTGCTTGATAAACTTTGTACTGTTTGCTCTGCACTGCAATCTTTTGTTAGTGATATCTTCCCAAAAATTGATCCAAATTCCATGAAATCTAAATATGTTGTGTGTGTGTTTTTGTAGATATCTTGTTATCTAGTGCGAGCTAAGTTGGTGTAATGTGGTGAAATGCAGTAGGGGTTCTTGAGATGTGCCTGCATCAGACACCTGAGGTTATTTGGAAAGTGAGTTATGCACTTTGCCTTTTTTGGAGAAAATTTGATGTGGTCTATCTCAGCTTGTCATATACATGACGAGTCTTCTAGTCTTCCCTTCTATTTCACTAGGTGTTCCATATACTGATGGTTTCTGGCACTGAGTTCAATTCTGTTGTCCAATATCTTCTCAATTTGTTCTTGTGGTTGCTGCAGTAGTTGCTCCTTGAAAGAAACTTTTGCAGTGTTGCCGCTTGATTGCCCTTCGTGGTATTGGTGAAGATCTGTGGTGTTGAATATGGGTTATGTACCAATTACTTCCAGTAACTCAACCTTGTAGGTATTTCCTGAACCAAATTTCCTGAGAATCTTACATGGCCCAAACATCTATATCTTCAACTTGTTGTATGTGCCTACTAGGAATCTCTCCTGCTGAAGTACACCATAACTTCATCGCCAACTGTAAACTTTTTTATGCCTCCTCTTCTCATCTGCTTGACCCTTGTATTTGCTATTCATTGACTCTAAATGTTCCTTCATCCGATTGTGTAATGTTTCCATGTAGTATGCAAATTATTCTGCCTCCACACTCCTTTTGTCTTCGGCAATGATGTCTCTGAGTTCGACTAACCGCCTAGGTTGCAATCCCACCACAATCTCAAATGATTTCTTCCTGTACTCCTATTTACTGAATTATTGTATGCAGAATCTGCTTGCGGTAGAACTATATCCCAATTGTTTACTCGCTTATTCTATTTTGCAAGATTACAGAGTAAATGGAAATGTTGATTTACAGAACATAGGAATATCACTCACTTGCAACATATTCAGAAGATATATCTTTATTATCAATTATCAGATGTGCAATAGGTATTGTAACATTAGAGAGCCGTCCCGACTATAAACAACTATATATAAATAATACACTGAGTTGGTTAAGGCTACTAACCGTCAGCAACTACCAACTGCCAATTCACTATTGACCTTGTTTGATTCACTTGAAATCCTCCTCTTGCAGGCCTTGCAAAGGAGTTAGCTTGAAGTGACAATGATCACATCAACAACTATGGTGAACAAGGACTTAATTTGACTTGCGAATGAGAAATGATGGAATTGTGGCTTTCGACTTGACACAATTTTTTGTATGGGTATATGACAATTTGATCATTACTATCTTTGCCTTTGAGTCAAAAACTTTTGAGGTTAGAGAAACTTTCAAATACAATTCTCATTATTTCATTTGTTGCAATTGAAAAATCTGAAATCAATTTGAATGTGTTGCATAACTCACATACGCATTTTGCAATATTTCACAACTTTATGGCTTCAATTTGGTTATAATGGGTAGTGTTGAGGACAATTGATTGATTGTTCTTGAATATATTGATATAGATATGGGTTGCAAAAGATGAGGAGCCACTATTTGATGATGACCTAGCCATCATGGATAAGGTGTTTGATGAACATGAGTGCAATCAATTGCATGCAAGCTTGGATGTTGAAGCTTCAACTTCACGATCTATAACTCCCTCATGGATCATAGCAGCTAGTTTTATAAGCTTCCTCGTTTTGTTTTTTTGTACTTTGTATTTCATATTTTGTATTTGGTTTCTAGGTTCAAACTTTGAGACAAAGAGTGACTATTTATTATGCATTGTAATGAGAAACCTTAAAAGTAATGAACATAAATCCCTATTTCATGTCATATGCTGTTATTTTGTTTCACTTTCTATTCCATACAATTTATTTGGTATGAAATATAAAAAACATTTTGACCTCTATTTTTTATGAAATTTTCAGTATTTTTGATTTCCTGATTTCTTTCCTATTAAAGTTCAATTAGTTGAAAAAGTATTTGTCTTTTGGTTTGCTGAGTCAATCCCAAGAAAGTTTTTTGCCACTATGGTTTTTTCGTATTTTTTTGTCTTCCTCTTTTTTGTGCTATTTGAGTCTTCTTTTTTGACTTGCCAAGTCTGAGTCTGCTCCACTGAGTAAATCATTAGTTTTATTGTAGACTTGGGTTGTGATTCATGATTGAGTTACTTCCCAGATAAAAACCCATGAGTCTGGTGAGTACTTGTTGCGTTTTGGAACCATGTTACTACTAGTGTTCCATGGGGACACGTCTCCCCCAAAAATCCTCGTGTTTCTGAAACACAGGGAGTTGGGTGAAACATCCCCCCACTGCACTGCCACCTCTACCAAGGTTTTGGGGCTGCCACGTATGGGGCACTCCCAAGAGTCCTCTGATCATCTTGAGGATGCCTAGGTGTCACTTGTGGTCCCTGGTCAAGAAACTCCATGTGAAAACGAAAAAAGTTGATAAAATTGTGAAAATGACTTTCATCATGAAGGTTTGTGAGGTGTTGCCCCTTGACCCCGTTGGGGACTTTGCCCCCAAACCATAAGGGGTGCTGCCCCTTGATCCCGCTGCGGTCTTTGCCCCTAGATCCCTGCTAGGTTCTCTACCCGCAAATCTGCTCAAGGGGTGGTGCACCTTTACCCCAAACCTTTACCCACCATTGCTTTTGTTTAATGCCATCTTTGCCAATTTTTTTAATGTTACTTAGTAACATTCTCAAAACTCGTGGTTTGATTTCTTCTTCTTTGTATAGAAATTTTGTATCAAGTCTTCTCCATATTGTTCTCAGAGTATGTATTATGCATTTATAGTCAAACATGGGGAATTGAACATCGCATGAAATTTGATAAAATATTAAAAACATTAAGTCTCTAACATTAAGTGAAAGATTATGGCACATGCCTTTGCAAGTCTTTTGTTATTGTTTGTTGTTCCATTGCTTAAATTTGATTTTCAAACCAGAAAGCAAAAAACAAAAATTGTTTTCGGCTGCATTGGATGAAAAAGCAATGTTTTTTCCCCTTTATTTGGGTTCCAAATTGCCCGAAGCATGGTGCAAATGCATGATTGCTTCCAAATTTGAGAATTTAGGAATTTTGTAGCATACATATTTTCAGATATATAATGATTTTAGACAATCTTTGTAGTGTCCCCCTTTCAAGTATAATTGGTTTGTGAACAACTAGTCTATTTTTAAGTTTTCCCATAGGCTAATTGGTAAGGGAGAACTCCAACTTTCATGGAGAGTATAGGATTGGCAATTAATGGTTGTGTTCATGGCAACGAGTTCATATGATCTTGTTGAGCCTCATCGTGCTTTCAGAATGCGATTACGACTTTTTAGGAGCTCTTTAAACTTCTTGAAGAAGCATGCTATTTTTAGGAAGTCTCCAAGTTGTTTTGGTTCATCATCCTAAATTCTCAGTGACATATTGGTATTATCATAATCTCATATTTGTTTCATTTGATGCTTTCTGTAACTCGGTTGATTTATTTAGTAATTAAATATTTATAACTTAAGTTGTCATAAGGAGGAAATACTAAAAAGGGAACTAAGAAGTGTTTTGAGTTGTGCCTACAGGGGGATGCCTAGGCAGCTGGAGGTCTTATGAGGTTTATTATTTAATTTGAAAAAAACTCTTGTGGAGGAAAAAGGGAAAATTGTTATTTTATTATTATTATTATCTTTGTAGAATGTTATAAAGGAGGTTGAGAGCTCATTGTATGGCCTGCTAAAACTTCTCACTTCTCCCTGCAACTTAGGCAGTAAGAACAAGTTTGAATGGCCAAGGAACAATGATGATTTGCAATAATACTTTAAACAAGATTAAAAAACTCTTGCAGTACAACCCATGAAGAAGTACAACCTGAACCAGCATAGGGGATAGTATGGCTAGCCCAGCAAATCAATCACTTCAAAACTTTGCTAAAAAGGAAACTCACCAAAACAACATCAAACACGTTCTGCAAATCAATTCATTAAAACACATCAATATGTACGCATTATTAACAAGAAGATTGGAAACTTCACTTGCTAACACAGTTGTGGCTCCTGTATGAAATCAGCAAGACCAGCTAGGGGAATTTTCGTCCTCAAGAAACTTAGAGGTGTATGATGTATTAATAAAAAAATGTTTGTTCCCCTCAAACTACATCTCTTTAATGTGTTATTATATTTTTCTATTTTGAGTTATCTTCTGCATGCAGAATCTGAAAAGAAGTAAAATTTTCTTAGGTTTCTTAGGCATGAATCTTTCATTGTCCATGGATGCGAATATAATATACATCTCTCTGAAAATAAATCTTACCATAATCTGTTCTTCATCTTAACCCAGGGACTTTTTTTAACATGTTTTAAAGAATCTTGCTTGAGAGGCCTTCAGATGCACTTGCAGCATCATTTTGAATGCTGTCCCAGAGACCATTCCTTATGAGTACCATCTCTTTGTTAAGCTTGTGAGAGCACCCCATCCTTGGCACTTGGAGTCGCACATTTTATTTAGTTATTTTATGTGTGTGTTATTTCATACTTGTGGGTTTCACTTGATTTGCATCCACTTAAATTTAAAAGTTAGAGCATGCACAATGTTATAGCATGATATGCCTTTAATCTAGATATTTGGATTTACATTGTTGATTTTATGAGAAGCGAGCAATGAGGTAGCTGATTATTTTATATGAATTATTAGTAATTAAATTTAGTGTAGACAATTTCTCTTTAGTTTTAATATTGTGTACTTTAAGGGCTGTTACTTATAGCTCTTGTATGGATCAATTTTCCTTGACCATTTTGCTATAATAAAACAGCTAAACCTAATTAATTTAGGTCATTCACTTTCAATTTTCTTGTAATAGAGCAGCTACCGCCTTAACATTTGGGATGTTGGTGGGCAAAAAACTATACGATCATACTGGAGGAATTATTTCGAGCAGACTGATGGCATGGTGTGGGTAGTGGATAGCTCAGACCTTCGGCGCTTAGATGATTGCAAAGAAGAACTTCATAATTTGTTGAAGGAAGAGGTTTTATTTTCTGAACTGTGTCTTTGAATAATTGCCTATATTTTGATTATCAGGGAGGAACGATTGGCCTCTCTTTAGTATAAGTATTATTTGGACTTGATTCCTGTACATGTCACCAGTTGTCTCAGAATAGCAAGTTTGCTGTGGACAGTTTCTTGAATTTTGATATATTTTTCTTTTTTAATCTTTCTGTGATTGTTAATAATAGGAGTAATCTGTGCTTTGTATATTATCCATTATCCCATTGTTAATGACAGAAAACACATTATGAATAAATTGGAGATTTTCTAATGTTCCTGTGTAGTATGGTAAATAATCTACTTTTCACCTTTAATCCTTAAAAAATAACTCATAAGAGATTAATCTCAGTTGTTAACTCTGGAAAAATGACCCATAGGCAAATAATGACCTCCAGCCAAATAATGTGAAAGCAATGCTAACTTTCTACAACAGCAAGTATATCAGCAATACATGGTCATTAAAATAAGATTAAAAGGAGTAGTTTCAGCATTAAATATAAATACATAACTTTCAAATGACAGGTTTGAGGGCTGTTGTAAGAGGGAGGAACACACATCAAAAGATATTTTAGGATGCTGATATCATAGCCCTTACCTTATTGATGCTGTCACAGATCTGTATGCTACTGCTAGGACATGGAATCCCTTTAATCAGATTTAGCAGCAGGACTGTTGTAGCTGTATGAGCCTTTTTCTAACATAGAGTTGGTGTAAGAGAGAGTTAAGCGATGCAAGACTCTTTTCTTGTTTTTGATATCTCAGCCCATACAAGTGATATTGCTTTCCTGTACAGTACATTTAGGCTTGGAAAACCTCACTTGTTGTGTTAGAGGTTTGATTCAACCCAGCTATATGAATTTTCTTTAACAGCAAGTATATCGGCAGTAAATGATCATAAATGTTGGAAATAAATTAGTATTTTTAACATCAAATGCAAATGCATACCTTTTTATTTAACATTAATAGATTTTAGGGCCAGTCTAAGAAGGAAAATTAAAAAATATATGTCAAAAGATAACTTCAAAATGTTCACATCTTCAGTCTGTACACCTGCTTTCATTTTTATATTAGCAGAGTTTATATTGTCATAGTCTGTACTGTTGAGACATGGACCAGCTAGGACTCAAACCTAGGACCTTCCAACGCTGCTAGAGTGCTCTACCACTGAGCTACTGGCCCCTCTTGGACCAGTCCATCGTCGGTCCGGGTGTGGCTTATTTCCAACACCAACACCCCCCCTTAAGCCACACCTCTCGTGTGCTTGGGGCTCCTAGCCTGGACCTGGCTCTGATACCATGTAAATGATGTTCAATTTACATTCAATATGCAAGTTATATTCTATTAACTTAATCTTGTTGTATATATTATTGACTTAATGTATGAATCTGACTAACTTCTTGTTTGTGGTAGGTGAGAGGAGCATTTTATATTTTTCATGTCCTATCTCACGAATGCCACTTAATATAAGTATATAACTGTTGGATTTTGCCAAGATCAAGGGGTCAATGAAATGTACAAAATAGAGACATAATATGGGACAAGAATAAACTGTATTCTCATCAATAGAAATGATCAACAATAATCAACTGGATTCAATAGTCGTTACATACAATGTAGAAGAGCCTGCTTATATAGGCAAGGCTAGGGATATGTATGAGCACACAAACATGACATGTGGCTCAATAAGAAACAAGGGTAGGTAGGAAATAGGTGTGGGTAGGTAGGAGAAATAATATAATATTCCACATGAGGTGGATCACCCACCGAAGGTGGAATTATCACTCCACAATAAGTGGATATGATAGTGTAATAACAAGATCAACACCATAAGAGGTGGAATTTCTCCTACACACACTATCCCAATGTGGCACAAACACCCAAGTGTCTCATATCCAAACTACTATGAAATGCATTATCCTAAGTAAACTTAAGTAAGTGTAATAATATCCAAGATGAATAATTAGTTACACCAACACCCCCCCTTAAGTGCAACTTAGGGGACTTAAGTCTACAATGCAACTAAGCAATGCAAGATGGGTCTCGGCTATGAGGCCACGTTAGGTACCCATGTACAAATGCAAATGCATGCAAACCAATGCACTGAAATCTCTCACAAAGTGGGGAAAGAGAGAAAAACCCAATGGGAAAAAACCCTCCCCCAAAAGAGAGATGAAAGCTATACAAAAACTCTCATAGAAGAATGTGAGGAACAAAACCCCATGTGAGGAAAAAGTCCCCCCCTTATGAGAGAAGAAGAGAAGTCAAACTGTGATCCTCCCTCAATGAAGAATCTGCACCAATGATAGAAGCTCGATGTATGAAGAAACTGCTCCACGAACGTCGAACAACATTCCTCCCTTTAGGAAGAAACAAAACCAAAGGTGTATCCATGAAGTCTCCCCAATCATGAAGGGAAGAGGTATGAAGAAAACTCATGATGAAAGGAATCTCTGAAAACTGCTCAAGTGTCCCCATGTCGATGCTGAAAGATACCCCCTCCAAAGGTGGTAAACTGTGCCACACTGCTGAAAAAGGCACTCCA
Source organism: Cryptomeria japonica (assembly GCF_030272615.1). NCBI lineage: Eukaryota > Viridiplantae > Streptophyta > Pinopsida > Cupressales > Cupressaceae > Cryptomeria > Cryptomeria japonica. Next base: position 456,017,669 of record NC_081410.1, on the reverse strand, counting down.
AGATCTAGTGGAGATGGATGTAGAACATGTTCCAAAGATTCATACGTCTCCTCAAAACATAAAGAGACCTCCTCCAACTGCTGTACATAAGTATCCACAATCATATCAACCTCGAAAGAATGATCATGTAGAGAATGAACAAGAGGGTTAGAGTGTGCCCTCGCAACAATCGAAGAAGGATCACCTTCATCAAAGAGAAGATGAATGTCATCAATGATGTCTCCCAAATCTGCAATGTAGGATTCCACAAATAAACCTGCAATGTCTATCAAGTAATCATCCCATGAATCTGAAGCTGGAAGACAATGAATATCCTGCTGCACTGAATCACATGAAGGCAAAACTGTCGCACTATCTGCATCATCAGGTGCAATAGGTGATGTGATATCAATATGAGGAGATGAGATACAAGACTTAAGAATGGGTTCACATGTGAGAATCCCCATGTTCAAGTGTCCAAAGTTCTCCTCAAAATCTGAACCATCACAATAAGTGTGATCATCATGTGTAGAATCATCAAATGTGAAATCATCATCATCAACAAAATCTGAAAAGGAGTATAACCGAGATGCATGATCAACCACCCCAGTTGCAATGATAGTGCTAGTCTCCAAGTCTCTAATGAAAATTGAGTCAGGTGTGAACTCCACAACTCTCTTAGTTGCTCCATGTGTGATTTGATAGATAGAAAGGAGATTGTTTGTCAAGTGGGGTACACACAACACATCATTGAAGGAGTTATCCCCAATGTCAATAGATCCTTTCCCAATCACATCCATGTATGTATGATTGCCCATCAAAATCTGTGGCATGGTGCAAGGCTCAAATGTAGAGAACATAGACTGCGAAGATGCCATATGATGAGAAGCCCCTGAATCTAGAAGCCATCTCTCAGAATCATGACTGATAGTAGCACATAGAGCTTTTCCTTTTCTTGTTCCAAAAGAGTGAGTCTTTCCACTTGTAGAAGCCATGAATGCTTGCCCTTTTCCTTTTGAATGTGAGGAAGTTGAAGTTGATGAATCATCCTTCTTGTAGACTTTAGGCAAATCAATGTTATGCTTTTTGATGATATGTGTGAGCTCATCAATCTTCTTAGAATAGCAACGATGCTCCTCATGACCTATCTTTTTACAATAAGCACAAGTAGGTCTCTCCCTCTTTGGTGAATTATCTCTCTTGGAAGAGGATGAATCTCCTTGTTGTGGAGAAGATGGTGCTTTTTCCTGAGGCTTTGATTGCCATTTCTTCTTGTTTGAGTTGTCCTTTCCTTGATGTCCTTTGTTCCCTTGATTTGCCACTAATGCTTGAGACTTAGAAGCCTTAAGAATGCCCATGCTTATCAACTTAGTTTGTTCCATCATCAACATTTCATTGAAAGCATCAAATGTAGGCATTGTGTAGCTTGAACCCATTGTCATCCTATGGGTTTGGAAACTAGAAACAAATGCTGCATATTCTTGTGGAAGTTTGCCTATCAAGTTGAATATCAATTGAGTATCCTTTTTATCAATGCCACAATCTTTGAGTTGTGCCCTCAACTCATTTGCCTTAGTGACATAATCTTGTATAGTATCAAAGTTCTTGGGATCTAACATGGTGAGATCACTATCAATTTGATATCCCCTAATCTCATCAACTTGACCATACAAGTCTTGAAACTTTTGCCAAGCATCCTTGATTAGAGTACATTTCTCAATATGAAAAATGAGATCCTTTGATACATACTTTCTTAAGGTACCAATTGCCATGATATTTTTAGTGAGCCAATCTAAGTGACCAACTGGATCAGCCTTAGGATCAGCTGGAGCAACAATAGTTCCATCAATGTAATGAGTGAGTCCTTTTTCCATAAGTTTACTCCATGCATTAGTTTTCCAAGTAGCATAGTTACGTGGAGTTAAGAGAGGAAACTTAGAAGAACCCATAGCAGCAAAAAGGAAGGAACACAAGAGCACAAAAGCACAAGAGACACCCCCCCAAATTCACTCAATCAAAGTACCCCCCCTAAAGTGATGATTTTGGCACTTTATACTTAGTGCGATTACAATGAGCCATTTGCAAAACAAGGCAAAGTGGGCTTATGATGCAAATTTTACAACTTCTCAAATGAGATACAAGAGACTTCTATCAATAGTGCAATGAATCTAACTGAGATTCAAACAAATATACAAGAACCAAGAGAGCCAAAAATGGCCAAGATCTGAAAGTACAATTTCTACTTACAATGGCATCAATCTGATAGCATCATGTGAAAGTAGAGGAAAAAATACGCACTTTCAAAAAAAACGGCACCTGAAAAGGAGGTCGTATGACCCCAAACGAAGCCTCTGAAGTTGCAAAAACAGGGATTACTCAGGTACAGTCACCAAAAACTGCATTTTCTGAAAAATCTGTGCATCAAAATCAAAAAATTTCTTCACCACTGCGGAGAGCACGAAATTCTAGCCCATTTCAAAAAAAATTGCACCCAAAAAGGAGCAAAAATGAGCAAGTTATGGCCATTTGAAGTTGAACTGCAAAATCAAAAATGCAAATGGGAGGGGGTCCAAAAATTTTCAAACCCTACTGATGTGGCGTTGACGTCAGCAAGTAACGCGATTAAATTTGACGGCCGTATGACTGTCGCAAAAACGTCGCCCCTGCTGACTGGGCGTCCGTACCGTACGGACGGATGACTGTGCACGATGACTGTGTAATTCGTACTGTACGGAATTGCTGACTGGGTGAGCCACGTGGCAGATGACTGTGTACGGTTTTCTGCGTGGCAGTGTACGGAAGTACGGAAGAGCCTGCGTATTAGTGTGATGTGTCCACGGGCCAGTGGCCTCCTGCCACGTGGCGGGCGTGGATTCGCCGGTCTGGAGTCCGCGTGGCGGTGGAGGCGCTGCATGGCGGTTGCGGCAGGTGGGCCATTGGTGGTGACGGGGCGTGGAGCCGGGGAGCTGCCGGACGGCGACGACGCAGCAGGGAAGTCGCTTGGCGGAGGATGCAGAGCGGCCGGTGGGATTTGCCGGCGGCGGCGCGGGCGGAGGTGTTGGGAGCTACGGCCGGGAAGCGGGGGTGGCGCCGGGAGGACGCAGGCGGCCGGCGGAGGGAACGGGATGCGGCGGTGTCGCGGGGACGAGCAGCGGGAGCCGGCGGAAGATAAAGCGGCCGGCGTTGCAGAGCGGGTACGCGGTGGCAGAATGGTACGCGTGGACCTGCAGTACGGGTCACGGTCTCAATTTTTTTTTTTGCTTTCGGAATTTCAATTTTTTGATTTTGATTTTTTTTGATTTTTCAAACAATTTTCCGAAAAATAAATTTTTTTTTTTTTTGAAAAATATATTAAAAAATCGAAAATCCGTACGATATAAGCAAAATTGGAGAAAAAAATTTTTCTCACCAAAATAGGCCGACTTTATAACCAAAATTCATGGAAACGGCCTTTTGGACGCAATGGCGAGGTCAGATCTGGTCTAGGACGCCTCCAAAAGATGCTGCTCCTCAGATCTGCCTCTTGATGTCGCAATAATGCCTCTTCAAGACGAATCAATGAAGCCCTAATGGCTCTGATACCATGTTGGATTTTGCCAAGATCAAGGGGTCAATGAAATGTACAAAATAGAGACATAATATGGGACAAGAATAAACTGTATTCTCATCAATAGAAATGATCAACAATAATCAACTGGATTCAATAGTCGTTACATACAATGTAGAAGAGCCTGCTTATATAGGCAAGGCTAGGGATATGTATGAGCACACAAACATGACATGTGGCTCAATAAGAAACAAGGGTAGGTAGGAAATAGGTGTGGGTAGGTAGGAGAAATAATATAATATTCCACATGAGGTGGATCACCCACCGAAGGTGGAATTATCACTCCACAATAAGTGGATATGATAGTGTAATAACAAGATCAACACCATAAGAGGTGGAATTTCTCCTACACACACTATCCCAATGTGGCACAAACACCCAAGTGTCTCATATCCAAACTACTAGGAAATGCATTATCCTAAGTAAACTTAAGTAAGTGTAATAATATCCAAGATGAATAATTATTTACACCAACAATAACAAATGGGGCACAGTCAAGCAATGCCTTGACCGATCAAGACATTACTTGATTGTGCCTCTTTGTTTATACTAAACAAATGCATGTTCAACGTACATGCCAATTGGTGTGAGAGGAGTATTACAACCGATGTCTATCGGTGTTCGCTTAATGCTAACAGCCGATAGTTATCGGTGTGCTAGCCTTAACAACTGATAACTATCAGTGCAGACTAACACCCGATAACTATTGGTGACCTTTGTTATATTGCCACCCGATATCATATGCATCCCGATATATTATATGCAATCCGATATATTATATGCAACCTGATATATATTAATCGGTGTTTTTCCTTAATCATTTAGTTATCATTATTTATGTTAATCGATATACATCTAAATACAAGATTTATTAGATCGATGAACATAAACAAAATACATAGTATGATTATCAATAGGTTGTTTATATGCAAATGTAAAATGGCTATCAAAGATGAATTAATTGCTTGAAGGTTTTATCATAGTTATCGATATGATAAGTGATTGAATGAGAGACTTCATTAATCTCTCATTCAATCATTTATCTTACCGAAGCTATCATGCATTAACACTCCCTCTTAGCTAGGTAAGATGAACAGCCAATAGTTATCGGTGTGCTAGCCTTAACAACCGATAACTATCAGTGTAGACTAACACCCGATAACTATCGGTGACCTTTGTTATATTGCCACCCGATATCATATGCATCCCGATATATTATATGCAATCCGATATATTATATGCAAACCGATATATATTAATCGGTGTTTTTCCTTAATCATTTAGTTATCATCATTTATGTTAATCGATATACATCTAAATACAAGATTTATTAGATCGATGAACATAAACAAAATACATAGTATGATTATCAATAGGTTGTTTATATGCAAATGTAAAATGGCTATCAAAGATGAATTAATTGCTTGAAGGTTTTATCATAGTTATTGATATGATAAGTGATTGAATGAGAGACTTCATTTATCTCTCATTCAATCATTTATCTTACCGAAGCTATCATGCATTAACACTCCCTCTTAGCTAGGTAAGATGAATGTAGACAATATATTCAAGCATCACAATTCAGTTGATAGTAATCATTTTAGACATTCATGGGAAATCATACCACCTAATCATTTGGTATGAAGTATCCCCTAAACACGTGATACTGAAGTCCATCACATCAATCTTGTGATTGACAGGATATCACTTAAGCATGTGATATCAGTATTGCCTAAACATGCAATACTTAAGGATAATCATATGAGAAAGATTTAAATTCTCATCTTAGAAAATCATATCACCTAATCACATGATATGAAGTATCACCTAAACACGTGATACAAATGTCCATCACGTCAATCTTGTGATGACAGGATATCACCTAAGCATGTGATATCAGTATTGCCTAAATACGCAATACTTAAGGATAATCATATGAGAAAGATTTAAATTCTCATCTTATCCAAGTTGTGGTATGTGCACAAAACACTTTATACAAATGTTCTACCACAACACAATCATGGTACATCTATGACACACCAGAGATCCAACATGATAAGTGGTTTGGACATTATAAGATCGTCACCTTACAATGTCTACATACAAGTGTTCATTATCTTGAGAGATCGTCACCTCTTAGATATGAACCCAGGGGATAAAATCCAAAATGTCCTTTCATGACAAAGAAGTTTACACATTAAACATCTTATTGATATGCAAATACAGATTACAAAGCAAATTACCTTTCTGTCATACCTAAACCTTTTCTGAAGTGATCAACCTTCACTCTAGAAAGAGGTTTGGTTAGAATATTTGCAGTTTGATCTCCAAGGGAAAACCCTCCTACTCGAGGGAAAAGAAAAACCCAGCATAACGTGTCTTCTTTATATATCAGATATGTCTAGCAATAATGCAAGATACAGGCCCAATATATGTTGCTTCACTCCTTGAAGCAAATTTCACAAGAACAAATCTGATTGGCCTTCTTCACAGGATCGATCTGCTCTAACTAATATATAAACTGCTCTTCATATAAATTGAATGGATCAGAGAATGAGTTTGCATCTTCTATATATATATATATGAGGGAGGCACCCTTTCACAAGGGGTCGGTCCTCAATGACACCATATGTCTCTTCACAAGGGTGGCCACTACAACATCAACACTCCCTCTTAGCTAGGGAGGAATCCTTGTTAATAATATAGTCATGAAATAACATCCACCATGGCTGCTCCTAGAGAGTGGAACACGATTCATCACGGTACTCAACATGATGACATCCATCATGGCTACTCCCATGTATGAGAATGCATATGAACACCAGTGCTCATCACGGAGTTGCTCAGCGTGATGTTTTCATCTCATCATGATGTTCACCATGACTACTCCCAGAGGGTGGAACAAGGGCCTTCACCGCAAACTTCTCCCTCACAGAGAAGAGTGTATTAACAAGAGCTTGCTCCTCAAATTTCTCTCTCACAGGGAAGAATGCATTAAGCATATCTTCATGATGGTGTGGCTCCCTTTGAACCTGATATCAACCTTCTGACCGCCTTGTCTAAGGTTGCTTCTGATGAAATGTTAGACTCCCTTTGAATCTGATATCAACCATTTGACCTCCTCTTCGAAGAACCAGATCGCAAGGACAAACTGTATGGGTTCTTCTTCTTCGATAAATTCTTTACCGCCATCAACTCAGTCCTATGATTGCAAGCATCGAGTTCTTTCTCCCTTGAATGAAATCTCTTATGCTTCTTGGTCTGTCCTTTCTTTATCTCGAAAGATCACCTGCAAAACATGACTTATAGAACTCTGGCATGTATTTAGCAAATTCATCACTAGTAGCATAAACAAGAGCTCCTATGGTCAACATTGCTTCCTCATGGACTGTTGCACTTCTGCAGGCAAATACTTGTTTATAGAATGGAAATGCGAAATCTCAGAATCTCCACTAAAGTCCCCTCCATATTCTTCCTGAATTCTTTATCACAAATAGCACTTCAAAACTCTATAGCCTAAAGAGCAATAAGCTCTTCATTACTTTTAACTGCTTTTGTTGTGATTCTAAAGATGTCCTGCATGTAAGGGGCAAGTTTCTCATAGTACGTTGAAGAAATTGAAACAAGATATTCAAATGCAGCTTGTCGTGTGCGGACACCTACTGACAATGTTGATTCAAAAATAACACGCATAATGTACTTGCATGAATTAATAACTACATATGAAATTCATGACCATTAATCAAACATGGATTACTTATCTCTTTGTTTATTAGTCTTCCTCGCAATCCAACAATTGTTCATTCCTGATGCTTTGCACTTGAAGATTTAGATCTCATTTGATGGTTGCTCTTTGATACACATACTTTTAGTTGTTGTGTTCATCTGACATAACCAGGATTTGTGAGATGTTGAGCCCATATGCCACGCATAGGACACTCAATAGTATCACTGTGGCATCAATCTTCCTCAATAATCTTCCCAGCCATGCATTCAAATGAAGACCCTTCTCTTCAAATCTGTGCATGCTTATGGAAAGAGAGCATCGAATTGGTTTTGTCTATAGTAAGATCGTCGCTTCTCATGTCGCTCTCTGACTGGCAAATATATGAGTATAGTTTCCAACGTTGTGGCGCTAGCGCCAAACAACATTAAGGATAAACCTTAATGCCCAATTCAATAGATGGAACTACCAATCGCAAAAACTTGCTAAGTGATTCGATACACAGACAATCCATCAGATTTATGTCAGATCGAGATCTTGCCGCCTCCCTTGAACTTTCGTTGTTGATCAATTTTTTTCTTATTTTTTATCATTATTTTTTTTTATTACTTCGGCAATTTGCTCTAGTTTCATAAAGACATTTGTGACTGCATCTTGTCTACATGTAATTGCATTGTCTAGAGGTGTCTGTTTCCGGTCATCTTGAACGTCTACTTCAACTCCCAAAAAGCAAATGAAACGTATTTGTGTGACCCTGCCGAGAAAACAAGATGAAGAGAAGTCCTCTCCATCTTCATATTTGTTTGGAGTATTTATCAACTGTTTTCCTCCATCGCATTCCTCCAACAAAAAATCCTACAACTTTTATAATAGCATCATCTTCAATACACCTTACAACATCTAGGGTTGTCAATACATTATCTATTAAATAGACTGATCCAACCCGAGCTCCGTAATCTAATAAACTCATTACTGCCAATATAACATGTCCTGCCTTCTTTTCCAACCGATTAGGAGCATGGCCACCAGCTACAACGATTAGAAGCTTGTTTAGAAGATCATAATTTCCGATCTGGTTGTCTCTTCCACATTGCATTGCTTTGCAATGTCTGCTTGGAACATGGAAGATCATCTCTCCTGCATTTTGACGCTACATACTCTATCATCTTTGTAGCACAACTGTATCCGTAACTGTGTTCACGGGGTGTGTGTACCATGTCATTGCCTCTGCAAAAACAGCCTGCGATAATATTCATCAACTTATGTTTCATTACTCTATGAATGTGATAGACCTCTTCATGCGGCATGTTCGAACCCATCCTCGTACAGAAAGGCACATGACAAGATAATCTTGTCTCATGGTAGGAATGCCTGACAATTGACCATACAGTCGTTGTTGTCTGATGATAACAAGGCACTGCGAACAAGTGTTCATCCAGAGTGCACTGGTTACTCCTTTGATCTTATGGATAGTTAGAGACACATATCCGCCATCAAACTTTGACTTGCAACCTTCCTTATTGCCTTGTTCGATTCACATAGAATGGTTCCCTGGTGATTCCACAAAGAACTTGGCTCTTAATGTGCAAACTGCAGTTGATTCCCTGAGAGTGGAGTTGATCTCCTTTAACATCCAGATTGCATTAGAATAGGCAATCGGGATATCCAAATCACCATGCTCAAAGAAGTTCAGACCTAGACGAGGAGTTGTCTGATTGCTTCAACAAATCTGATAGGATCTTCAAATCTGATGGCGCTACCCATTAGAAGAATTTTGATGTTGAATATATGCTTGTTTGAATTTTCCACAAAATTGAACAGCCTCAGGTTCGATTTAACTTGAATTTTCCACAAAATTGAACAGCCTCAGGTTCGATTTAACGCTGCTGGAGTGCTCTACCACTGAGCTACTGGCCCCTCTTGGACCAGTCCATCGTCGGTCCGGGTGTGGCTTATTTCCAACACTAACATGTACACCTGCTATTACAGGTCTGTATAGTACAGCTTGGAGAGGGAAAACCTTTGATCAAGTTTGGTGTCAGGACTGTTGCAGCTATATGAGATTTTTTCTTGACAAAGTGTTCACATAAGAGAGAATCAGTAGATACAATTGTACATGTTACTGACATTGTCAGTCTATGAAGCTGATATCCATCCATGTATGGACAATTAGAGCAAGGGGATGATCACTTTTTCATGCTGAAGGTTGATAGTTGGTTCATCCGAGCTATATGGAGTCAAATTGACATCTATGGTGATGTGACAAGTTTATAGACTTGATAAATACGGTTCTGGACATTTTGGCAGACTTTTGGCTGATGTCAGCATGTTAATAAATCAAGAAAAATAGGGGAAAACTGTTTATTTCATTCGGTTCACCTACATATAGTTGTACTCTCTATTGTTGAAACTTGAAAGGTCATTGTCCCTTGGATTTTCAGTTTGTCTAAGATTTTCATTCAGGTCCTTGTCAGGTTAAGGTCATATGCTGTCACAATGTCATGGATTTAGAAACTGTAACACTGTTACTCTCCATGGTGATTTTCTTGAAATGATCAGAAGGTTAGGCCCTTAATATGTTAACTGGTCTCAGGTCTGTAGGACAAGCCATATCAAATTTCTTTTGCTAGTTGCATGCATTCAAACAAAACTGTATGGTTTTGACCTATTGACTTAATCTCCAATAAAAGAAAATTTCTTCTTAGAAAGTCCCTTGGGGCTCCTCCGTGATTTTTCAGTTGTTTTGCAAGGGATATGTCACAACTTTTGTTTTGGAGTACCACTGTTCTCAGATACAATTTGAAAATATCCCTTTGAAGATGTGACTCTTCAATATAGTCATCAGGTCTACAGTTTTTTGTGGGTTTGAGCTTTGGGGCTGCATTTTAGGAACTTCAGCCAATGCATCAATTATGTGAAAAGTAATATATACTTCTTCAATACTACTACTTGCTTGACGAGGAAAATTCAAGGCATTTTAGGCTATCAATGTGCTAATCTCCCGAGAGTTTACTTGGGGCTCCCTCTCACTGTCAAAGAGGTCTCCCCTCCTTTTGGAACTCTATCCTGGAATGACTAAAGGGAACTCGGTCTACTTTCTTTGCCTTTTCAAAATCCCAACATACATTGCCAAAAAGTTGGAAATAATTTAGAGAAACCTGTTGTGGTTGGGAATTGAGGAAAGGAAAAGAATGGCTTTGGCTAGTTGGGATAAAGTTTGCCTCTCAAAAAAAGGGTGGATTTAGTATAAGGAAGATACACCACTTAAATAAAGCCTTGATGTCAAAGATAGGTTGGGACCTGTTGATGGTGTTTTTACGCACTATGCAACACAGAATAAAATACTAAGTATTTTATCCTCTCTTGAACAAAGACTCCCAAATGCTAAGCTGCATGATCAAGTGGGACGACTCCAAGGTTTTTGAATGTTAGGTTTTGACGTGCTCTTGGATAGACTCAGTTGTAGCTGATGTGATATTGCTGGGATCACAAGGTGGACTTACGTTGAATGCTTGAATGCTCGAATGATGTTGGAACATGGGATTCCACTTGATTTGGAAAAATAAAGGATAGGGTTTAGGAAGCTAAGCTAACTCTAGGAATGTAAGAGCAAAGGACAATCTTTGGTGAAACCCAACTAAGTCTTGCTTCGACATGCTATGAACATCTCCACAAGGCTAGTGCGATCTTTTGAGGGTAGCTTTATGATTTTCAAATCATCACCACAAGCATGAACACCATCATGTTGATGCATATCAATGAAGAAGCGATAACTGAAGTTAAGCCTGGCTAAATAGATTCAGTTGACTATGCATAATGCAAGGCACTTTACCATTAGCAAGGTGTTAGTAGTATAGATATACGAATTTCACCATTGATCATACACAAAGTCTTCCATTCATCTAACAACATGAAAACAAATTGAGAAGTAGAGACCATGCAAATGGTTGAATCAACACATAGAATTCACCATATCTTCAATGAAGTTTACATGCCTTTTGCAACAATATCTTGGGAACAATCTTTGCCTTCTCTTCCTATTCTAACTATTTGCTATTTGCTATTTGCTATTATCTACTCTTGAACTGCTACTATTGACTATTGACTATTATTATTACAAATGAAGAAGTGGAGCCTTATATAGTGCTCTCTTTACAATTCAGTGGCTCAGATTGATTCACAATCAATGGCCAAGATTGAAAGATAGATACCCTAATTAGGGTTTGTTACACCCATTGCAAAGCATTTAATGTTTGACCAATGATATATTTACAATTAATGGGACACATGTCCTTTGAAAATTCAACCAATAGATGGTGATGGTAGGTACATCGAACTTTGTGCCCACATGTGGTAGTTATCTTCTTTTGATGTATGAGTCAGGTGCATTGAATCTGGACACCTTATCTTGAAATGATATGATTGGATAAATGATGATTGGGCTCCACCTTAGCTTGCTCGATCCTTGTAACTCATCACAAGTTGTAATTGTAAATGAAAATGACATATCTCTTGATACTCAACATTATCAAGCTTTTGATGTGATGACTTTGCTCAAATTGATCTTCTAACTTTGATTAACTCTTCTGAAATTATCTCTTGTCTAATTACTTGCATTTTGAAGCTTCCATCTGGCTATACTGGCAATGATTCTTGGATTTCCGAAGGAAATTCAAGATTGTGAAAATTTCCATCCTTGAATGCTTGATGTTGAAAGTTGCTCCTCAATTGAAGTGTGCTTTGTGAAATCCTTTCTTCGAGCAGCTTCCTTGTATCCTTCTAAGATTTGAAGTGTTGCAATGATTCATCGTGCTGATCACGTTCTTGGTCCTTGTCTTTGCTTAGGATGGATGGTGTCATTGCCTCGGACGGATGGTGTCATTGCCTTGGACAAACCTTGTTCTTGGCTAGGACAGACAGACCTTGTCTTCTTCATCCTGTAAGAGTTGTTCAAATTAGTTTTGTGAAATGATATTTGCTTGCAAACAACCTGATTGTCTAGGTTAGGATTCATAACCCTAAGAAGGATATCAAACCCTTAACACGAAATGATCAATCTTACTAATAATGAATCCTTATCAATGCTCAAAGATGATCAAAGCATATCAAAAGAACCCCTTCAAACAAAACTTAATGAATAAAGGAGTAATCAGACACAGATAGGACCGAGCTTAATCCTGAATTTGGGAAATGCACCGTATCCTTAAATCTGCGATTCAAACAGACCAGTAAGCTGATTGGGTTGTCTTATTCGGCGAATGAATGGTGGAACCCTTATAAAGTTCATAGTTGACACAAATCGCTGATTATATCCCAATTGGAGAGCGCTGTCAAGTCGTACTCATCCTGACACAAAAAAGAGGAAATTGCTGGAAACCAAATTTGCTGGCAAATGTTGGCTAGGCGCAATAATCATCTTCCAATTCGTTGATCAAACTTAATATATTCCGAGTTCGCTGTGTGTGTAATCAGAATTGCGAATTATTGCCGTGTCTTAAAATAATCACCCTCCACCCTAAGTTGCTGGCAATAGATACGATGGTGTCTAAGATTACAATCAAGCTGCCTCAAAATGAAGTTGATGTATGTGAGAATGAATTCACTATGTAGTGATGATCTCCATGTTGTTAGACAATGAAGTTAAACCAAAATCGCTGTGCATCTGTAATTTGAACTTGGGTTATTTAGCAATCAAACACAAATCTCCAACCTCAAAATCGCATTGCCATCTCTCTTTAATCAATTAGCTGATCAAAATAAGTTCACTGTAGTCTTTAATTGAATCACTGCTAAAGGACACAATGACATCTACAAATGCAATGGCGCTACCTCTAAACTCGCTACCTTGGAGTGAATCTGCCTATCAATTGTGCCTGGTTTTGATCAAAATCACGGCTAGCACTGCATAAACTCGTTGTGACATCAGTTGAATCGCTGGTATTTGGCAAAGGCAATATCGATATTGAGTTGATCAAATGAAATTATCAATTCAAACTTTAATCGTTTGGGAGGTCCAATACCTCATCACAAATCGCTAGCCACCTTCAATTAATGTCATTTGCAATTGAAACTATAAAGCAATCAGATCATAATCATTCAATGTGACACAGCTGAATGAAGACACCACCTTATGATATCGAGATTTTCTGGTGGATCGCTAAATGCATTAGAATAACTACAAGACACCACACATTAAATGATTGCAATGAAAAAAAATCGAGTTTTGTAACTTGGTGTAATTGCAACACTATGGGTAGGAATTTAAAATGCTTCCATTTGTGTGATCCCCCTTTATCAAATGCTCTTCATCCATCATTTACATCTTTCCTCGAACTTTAAAATTCACCTAGAATGTAGCATGGAGATTGCATCATGGAAGCTCAAGTGTTCAGGTGACATTGTCAAATGTTCTTTGTTCATCGCATCCATTGAATGAGCTGCATCGTTTGGAGTCCAAGACGTGGCTACCTTTCCTTTCATCTTAATTGAACTTGACTTGATAAAAGATTGCTCATCTTGTAAATCATCATGGTCAAAGACGGGGTGTTTTGGTCAAAGACAAGGTGTTCAAAGCAATGACAGGGTGTTCTAGGCAATGACAAGGTGTTCTAGGCAATGACAAGTTGTTCAAAGCAATGATAAAGTGTTCAAAGCAATGACAACCTAGATCATTTTCATGCCTTGCCAAATTTTTTGATTTTTCAATTTTGAAGGAGAATCGCATTTGAAAGAAATCGCAAGGCTAAGTTCATACTTCCTAACCCAAAAGAAGTGCTGATGTCATTTTAGCCTCTATGCTGAAGTGGCATTATCAATGCCTTAGAAACATTTTGCTCTCTACTCTAAAGTTGGTGGGGCCCAAACAATACGATATATATTGCCTTAAAAAACACTTTCAATTTCTAGGTTTAAAATTCGGTGGGGTCCAGCATGTAAAGTGGCATTGTTAATGTCCTTAAATTTTTTTTTTTAAAACCTTCAGCTTAGAGTTTGTGGGCCCAAGCAATGACTTGGCAAGGAGGGATGAAGAGATGTTGTGGGGAAGGGAAGAGTGGTAAGGAAAAGCCACGGGGGTAGGATGGAAGGAAAGTAAGGGTAGGATAAGTGCTACGGTGAGAGATATAAGGGGTTAGGAAAGGGAATAAAAAGGTAAGGAAGGTGGTAAGGGGTAGATTAGGAGCTGCAGGGATTTACAAGGAGATAACAAGAGGTTGGGTGTGTTTTGTAGGATAGGATGTGGCTGGGGTTAGTGAGGATAGGGTTAGTTAAGGGGTTGATTATAAGTTAGGATGGGTAGGCTAGGATGGGGTTGGGGTTAGTGAGAGATGTTAAAGAAGGTATGGATAGTGGGTTGGGATATAAGTAAATAGAAGTTGGGGAGTAAAGATAGGGTGATGGTGGGAGATATAAAGGGTAATGAAGTGAGTTAGGATAGGATAGGGGTAGGGGGTAAGGAGAATGGGATGAGGGTGTGAGATATGGAATATAGGTTAGAAGATTTAAGAAATGGTAGGTGGGAGATATAATATGAGAGATAAATATGAAGTGGGGGTAATGGAAGGTAGTAAAGATAGAAGGTAAGAAAGTGTGGGGAGTGGAAAGAGATGGAAGTGGTAGTGAGTTAGGATAGGATAGGGGTAGGGGGTAAGGAGAATGGGATGAGGGTGTGAGATATGGAATATAGGTTAGAAGATTTAAGAAATGGTAGGTGGGAGATATAATATGAGAGATAAATATGAAGTGGGGGTAATGGAAGGTAGTAAAGATAGAAGGTAAGAAAGTGTGGGGAGTGGAAAGAGATGGAAGTGGTAGTGAGGGTTAAGGTTGTGAAGATGATGAATGGTAGGAAATGGTAAGTGGGAAGTAATAAAGGAGTTGAAGGTGGGGAATGAAGGTTAGAGGAATGAAGGTTTAGGGAAGGGAAGAAATGAAGGGAAGAAAATGGAAATGAGGGGAGATGGAAGTGAATGGAAGTGGAAGGTGAGAGTGGAGGGTGCAAGATGGCAATGGGAAGTGATCGGGCTTGGGCACCCACTAGCAATGCTGGGAGAGGCAGGTCGGCAGTTTGGTTGGGCGAAGGAAGTGCTGTGCTTGACATCATCCTGAAGAGAGAGACTTGTCTTGATTACATCTTAGCCACCTGAGATACTGCAATTCTTTAAAGCAAAGGCTATCAACTAAAAGACTCAACAACTATCCTAGAAAGCAGAAAAAAAGTGGGGGTCCCCATTTGCAATGGGGTGATGTGTGAAAACGTCACAACAAGACCTAAATCGAAACAACAAATAATGGTGCACTATTACGAGTGCTAAATATCTCAATCACACAAGGTTTCATAGGGTTTCTTTTGAGCAAGGCTTCCTAAGTTGCTCCCATATTTGGAACAACATTCTCAAAACTCGTGGTTTGATTTCTTTAGTCCTTAAATGGAAGGTTGGAAATGGCCATCACATCTATATTCGGGAAGACAAATGGTTGATTGATCAACCCCTCATTGACCACACAGATTATAAGTATCTTCATGTCGTGGTTGAAGGCATCTTTGGCCATTCTATCTCTAATTATCTATTGAATGACAACTCCTGGAAGGATCTCAAGATGCTTTGCCATGATTAAGATCAATGCCAAAAAGCTTCGATGCTCCAACAGGACCTTCAAAGGATCAGGTTCCCTCTCTTTCCCAAAGAGGATTGCTTCTTTTGGGTTGTGAATCCTAAGGGGAACTTTTCTATCAAATTGGCCTACAATTTGTTGTTAAAGAGTGACAACCATAGTGCTATTTGGAAGAGAGTTTGGAACAATCGTCTCCTTCCTAAAATCATTTTTTTTGGTGGACAATAGTGCATAATAAAATTCTAATGCACAACAATATCATCAAGCATGGCATTTAGTTTCCCAATGGATGTGCCCTTTGCAAAATGGAGGGAGAAACGGTTCCGCTATGCTATTGCATTGCTCCTTTTCTCACAATGTCTAGGGGTATGTGCTGCAAAAGCTGCAAATCAGCTGGTCCATAAAAAATGGGCTGCCTGCCCTTAGTGATGATTGGGTAAGCCTCTTCCACCACCTTCTCATTAAAGAGTTATGTAGACAAATCCCTTCGCACCTTTGTTAGTGTCTATGGAAGGAAAGAAACAATTGGATTTTCAGGGACATGGAAAAAAGCCTAGAGGAGGTCTTCTTGGCTTTCTCTAAGCTTCTCATGGAAAACATCTCCGTTTGCCACTGGCTCTCAATGGGGCTTACCTTAGACCTTCTATAAAGTTGACAACACTAAGAAGACGACTAGGCTGAATACTAAATGGATGCCACCCCCTATGGGTTGGTACAAGCTTAATTTCAATGATGCGACAAGAGGTAACACGAGAACTGCTAGTAAGGGTGGGATGTTGAGATTTCACTCAGGGGCAGTTGTGGCTAGCTATGCGAGAGGCCTTGGTGTTAACACCAATAATTTGGCGGAAGGTATGGCCCTTTTTGGGGTGTTAGAATAGCTCTTTCCATTGGTATTAGGTACCTTCTCATTGTAGGGACTTTAATTTGATCATTGATGCTGTTAAAGGTGTTGTCCGACCAGGTTGGGCTTTGGAGGACATCATAAATGACATCCAGAAACTCTTCTGAGGCTTGGGCCAGTTTGAGATAAAACATAGTTTTAGAGAAGGCAATGGGGTTGTTGATGCTATGGCTAGTTTGGAGATGGATCATGGTTCCTTAAGGTGATGGTGAAGCTTCAGTTGCTTCCTTGAACATGTTAGTAGACTCCTTTCTTCAGAGTGGCCATTCCCTCTTTGATTATGATTGTGTTTGCTTTCTCAGGTGAATAACTTAAACCATAAAGCACGTAATATAGAATAATAATGCCATAGATATCAAACAAGTATAAGAGATGTTATTCCATTCATAATAAGTGTGTTGCAAGTTACATTCTGAAGTATATAAAGATACCGAGGGGGTGTGAGCACCAACCGTCGCACTTCAACTGCCACCCCTCGGTTGCCAACTAACCAAAACAATTACACATAATTAACTAGTTGTATTTTCGTATACAATAATGCTGCCAACATCATCCCCCCCAAAAGAAAAGTTGTCTCCAGGCGACTTACAACAAAAATGGAGATCATGCAACCTATACAATATACATATCAGAAAAACTAGGGAGGGGGCTGAGGAAGCGTCCCTGAAGCAGAAGGCTGAGATGCCGGTATCTGGGCCGCCAAGCGGGCGTGGAGCTCATACACCTGCTGAGTGCGTATAGTCACATCCCGCTCTGCCACCAATACTTTCTCCAAAGTTGTCTTCACCATGTGTGCGGCTTCCAACAACTCCTCTTTTGTATCCGCTGCCTCCGTCGCGCAAACCAACCGAGTCTGCAACATACTCCTCTCGATACTGACGGCATCCAACTCCTGCTGCACGTGGCTCCTCACACTCTGCTCAGTCGCCAGACGAATCTCTACCTTGGCCTTCTCTGCCCGGGTCTTAGCCGTCTCTGTGCGGACCACCTCTAGCTGTGCCAACAACTGCGCCCTCTCGGCTACCCAAGAGGCTTGCTGACTGGCCACCTCCATCTCCAATGCTACTCGCGCAACCTCGCGGACCGCAGACTCCTGCTGTGTACGCCTCAATGTACAATAGGCATCCCAGTAGACTTGCTCGATCTTGCGGACAACTGCCGTCACCCAACTCTCCACAACGGGCTGACGCAGCCTCCAAGCCTGGAGCATCTCCTCTGTCTCAGTAGTCGGCCAACCCTGAGACTCAAAGTAGGTAGCAAAGGTTGTCGGGCAGCCCACCCACATAAACTGTAAGACCTGCTCTAGCTCCACCACCACCTGCTGCAATGCTTGCGTTTGGGCAGCGGTCACCACCCGCCTACCCCTCGTCACCATGTCAGCCATGTTAGCTAGATAGGTCTCAATATCTTCCCCCGTCTGCGTCGAAGGCTGTGAAGTCTCTGGTGGAACGGACACAACCGCATCCTGCTGTGAAGTCTCTGGTGGAACGGACACAACCGCATCCTACTGTGAAGGTACCTCCTCCGCCTCCGAAGCTGTACCATCCCCTGGCGCTTGCCCAGCAGAGGCGACCTCTCTTGCCTAAACCCTAATTAGGGTTTGTTACAAATGGCCTCCTTTTTACTGAACAATATTAAATGCATAGCCAAATATTAAATTTGGCACAAAAACCTAGGAGACATAAACCAATGACAATTAAGGTGCCATGTCATCTATAACAACCTCATCTAGAATCTTATTCCCTTTCCAATGTTCCTTTTTAGCATACGCAATGAATCTTGATACGATTCCTTCAATCTCAGCAATTGGAATCTCGGGAAGATTCTTCATACTTTCTTCCAAGTGGATGACCTGATCGAATGCATCTAGAGGAGTTGCGTCCCAAGTAGATTCAAGTTCCTTTGTTCTTTCAATCAGGAGCATGGTGGCAAACATCTGATCATATTGCTCGTCTGTGATATTAGTGTCCTTACAAAAGATGACCTTGATTCTATCCTCTAATTCCTGCATATCCACATCTGTCTCGACCTCGATCCTCCTGCCAAGAATGGTACGAAGTACCTCAAATACTCTGTCCTGGATCGGGTTGATCACCTCCTCAACTTGACTACATCTAGTACTGATGTCCTCAAAGAAAACACTCTTCATATGGAGTAAGGTTGACCACTGAAGCAAACTGTGAGGTCCTCCATCCATGATCTTTTCCTGCCTATCATTCTGTACCATCGACTCCATAGACTCTTCCACTTCAAGTGTCCTTTTCTCTTGTCGAGAAGATGTGCCAGATGAACGATCTCGGTTGGCCTCTTGCTTCTTCTTGGAAGATTCTCTCTTTCCAGGTCTCTCTTTCCTCTTCGAGCCTCTTGGATGGAGATTGCCTTCACTTACACTTCGAAGGTTACCTTCATTTGTATTTCTGGGATTAGGATTACCTTCGCTCACACTAGCTCCACCTTCGGCTGGTTTCTCTTCCAAAGTGAAAGTCATAGTTATGCCTTGCTCTCTCAACTTCTGATGTTGTACGTCAACCCATCTGCGAGTACAAGACAAGACTGGAGCCATCAAAGCATCTAAATCCACGACCTCGGGCTCATTCCAATCTAACCTTACTGATTTACTCTCTCGATCATAGGATGACTGGATATGTCTGCCACTGTCCTGAGCTTGGTCGGCCACTCTGTAAATCCTGCATTTCCTGATGAAATCCAAAGGCAATCTAGAATGCATTTTTTGTTTCACTTCAAGATCATCTAAGAGATTCATCATAAAATCTTCAATTTGGTACTCATGCTTAAACTTCCTACCGACTGTCTCTTCTAAATATCCATGTGGATCAAAGCTTTCTCTCAAAGCAAAGGATGAAAAAGAATACAAAGCTAACTCCTTCTCTGCGTCATCTATGGCTAAAGCATTAGGACATACCTCAACTGAATTGCCTAAGATGATAGGTACAGGCACTCCATTTCCATGTCTGTGTCTGAATGCCTTCGCATAAGCTGCCAACTGTCTTGTTACCTCAAGTAACACTATTCTGTCTGTCGGATATCTCGGCAACATGTATGGAGGTGAAGGACATCCATGAACTCTGATATAAGTAAACTTCGGAAATTGGATAAACCAAGCACCGTACCTCTTTACTAGTTCCTGTGCATCCTGAGATAATCTGTTGTGAATCCCACCTTGCAATGTCCTTGTGATGTTCATCGTGAAGGTATTATTAACTAATTTGTAGTTGCTTCCTGGCGGATGATGCAAGTGAACATAGGAATCACAAACTCTGACCTCGCCGGGTCCTCTTCCAATCACTCCTCTGTGAGGTAGTCCTGCGTACTCAAAGCTCCTAATCAAAGCATATATGACGTATGAACTCATGTGGAAGGACTTGGTAGCCTTTAGTCTCCTCAACTGTACGTCCAAGCAATGGCTAATCATTCTAGCCCAATGAATTGTTCCTTTACCCTGAACTATCACCTGGATGAAGTAGAACATCCACTTTTCAAAGTAAAAAGCTTGAGGTGCACCTGTGATTCGGTTGAGCATTGTAATCAAATCCCTGTACTCCTCCTGGAAATCAATCCTGTGTGGTGTGTTCGGTACCTTACTCAGGCGAGGACGACTCTTGAGTAACCAGTTCTTGTTGATGATGCTTAGGCAAGCATCTGGATCATCTTCGTACATTGACCTGGCTCCTTCTATGCTCTTGTAGACCATATCTCTGTGCTCTGGAAGATGGAAAGCTTCACTTATAGCTTCCTCTGAAAGATACGCCAAAGTGTTTCCTTCATTGGACACGATCGTTCTGGATTGAGGATCATAATGACGAGCACACTCGATCATCAACTCATGACACTGTACTGCTGGAGGGAAGCCGGCCGCCTTAATGATGCCACTTTCAATTATCCTCCAGGCGACAGGTGATGGCTTGCCAATGTAAGGGACATCTCGAAACTTCTTCGTGCTGAAGTTGCCCAAGTTAGTATCTCCAATGTTGCTCCATTTAGACACGATCTTGGTCTCCACTTCTTCGGTCTTTTGATCTTCCTTCATGAGAGCTGGACGACTGGTGGATGCTCCCGCCTTTGGGGTCGCCATACCTACACAACATTTCATAATGAGAAACTAGATTTTGCAATGTATAACATAAATTAGAGAGTAAATTTTAGGAAACATCATGATAAGTCCTTGAGTTATCATTTCCTAAAAACAATTGAGCAACTGGAATTCAAAATTTCAAAATTCAAAATTTGAAGCTATGACGATCAACAATTCAAAATTAAAACGATAAAACCATATCGCCATACCTCACTTGAGAGCTAACTCTAGAATGCAAAACAAATGGAATTCGCCTAGGCAAAATTAACGTTAGATAGTCTTTTCCACGTGATCTTCAAGTAAACGTCCTTCTTATCAACTTCGCCACCCTTGGAGTCTTTGACGTATTCTTCAATGTCTTTCGCCTTAATTCAAACTTCACGTTCGCACTCCTTAGATGATGTTTATGCCTTCCTTTGATGAAATTCGCACCTCGAACACCACTCGCACCTCCTCTTGAATGATAATTTCGCACCACCTTTGGATACTCCAAATCGCACTTGAATGTGGATGATAAAATGATAATGTGAAAATGAAAATCTTCACCACCCTTTATAAGCGCTCACACCACAATTACCTTGAGGCCGACTTGTATAAAATTAGGCAATTTAAGATGATTTTAAATAAATAACAAAGGCCGACCTTATAATCCAAGCGCTCCATTTGATTTTTAATTAATTAATAATTAATTATTAAATGCCTTTGTTTTTAAATTAACAAATTCGATTTTTTTTTTTTTTACAAGGCAAAAATAATTAATTAATATTTAGCGCAAATTTTAAATGCTAATTTAATTGAATTTTTAAATTTATCGAATTTAGCATTTAAAATAAATTCAAAAAAAATGTTTGCTTTGGCGCCAAAATTTGAAGATGAAAAATACAAACCTCATCGCCCTGGTCCCTGACTGAGGGACAGGAGCGATCTATCAACTTGGTCTTGATTCTTGCTTTTTGACGTTCAAAGTCTCCATCCTTACGTTGAAACTGGCGCTTTTGCTATGAATTTCGAACTTGGGTGACTTGACTTTGCAAATGAGTGCCTCTTGAGGTGATATCGCTCTGGTCCCTTGGAGAGGGACAGGAGCGATCCCTATGTTCTTACTTGAAATTCTTCGTTCTTGATTTTAACTCCTCGTTCATTACCTTTCAAACGACGTTCTTGATCTTGTGCGACCTTGTTTTGACATGCTTTTGAAGGAAAATGAAGGATCTTGTGAGAATCGCCCTGGTCCTTACCTGAAGGACAGGAGCGATATAGTTTCCTTGGCTCAATTGATAATCTTTCAACGTTTGAAACCTTTGTATATCATCCTCTTAAGACACCTTAGACCTTTTACCACCTCGCACAACCTTGACTTAACGTGATTTTTGAGAGATTTGGCCAATATGGTAAATATCGCTCTGGTCCCTGACTGATGGACAGGAGCGAACTTCAATGTCCTGGGCTCATGCTTGCTTTTAACAACTTGCCATTACTTTCATCGTGTAAAATGAAGTCCTTTGATCCTTCTTGGTCGCTTAATACTTGTTAAACTTTCAAAATCTAGGCCTTTATGAAAATTTCGCTCTGGTCCCTGCCTGAGGGACAGGAGCGAACTGGGTGTCTTGGTGTAATTCCTTCAACATTGGCGACTTTGGATACTTCGTTCTTCACTGAGATGCCTTAAAACGTCCTCACCACCTTGTACTTCGTCTTGGAGTGTCTTGAACTTGGAGGAAAGGCAATATAACCATCATATCGCCCTGGTCCCTGACTGAGGGACAGGAGCGATCTTGCTCTTGTAGGCTTCATCTCACTTTGCTAACTTCAAAAATTATCTTCAATGGTCTTGTAGTCCTCCGTTTCACTCATCCATGCCTTGGAATTTGCTCTTACTTGGCAAGAAATTTGTCTAAGGTAAAAATCGCTCTGGTCCCTGACTGAGGGACAGGAGCGAACTTAGGCATTTGGGTCCCTTGTAGATGTTTTGTAATCTTCAATTTGTCTTCAACGAGTTCAATTCACCTCCTTTCTTGCCTTCAAACATAAAACTTGCTTGATCTTTGCCTAAGACATGCCTTATGAAGAATTTCGCTCTGGTCCCTGGGAGAGGGACAGGAGCTACAATGGATTTCGCCCTGGTCCCTGACTGAGGGACAGGAGCGATTTTGCATATTTGGTCCACTTTTCTTCATGTTTGTGCCTTCAAATTATATTCAACTGGTAAAATGCATCTCCTTGGACCTCTTTAAATCGTCAAGTTGTTAAAATCCTGCAAGGACACAGCAATGTCTGATTTTAAGCTCCGGTCCTTCACTGAGGGACAGGAGCGATTTTGCTTCCTGAGGCATTTCTGTGTTCGTGAAATTCTTCAATTTATATTCAACGGAAAGATCACGCCTTTCTTTACTACTTCCATTCGAAAAATCATCTTGATCCTGCAGAGATAGTAAGATTTTTGAAAACGAGCTCCGGTCCTTCACTGAGGGACAGGAGCGATTTTGCTCCTACCGGCCAAAATATCATGATTTCACGAGTTTAATCACTTCACAAGGCAAAAACAAATCATTCCCATGCCCAGGATCAAAAAACTCAAAATCTGGTCAAAAATACTCAATTGAATAAAATTCACATTTTCATCATCAACACTGAGACAAATTAAGACTCTGCACTCAAAATTCCAATTGAAAATAGACCATTCTGGCGAATTCATTCCATTCAAAATTGCATCCTACAAAAGGAAGCTTAAAAAGCTCTCAAGACTGACTGGACTCTGGCCTGAAAAGACAGTAACGGAAACCCTAAGGCTTGACCCTAAATCCAGACAACTGACGAACTGCCAAAACCCTAAAAAGCAAAGCGAAAGGCGAGCAAAAACGAGCAAAAAGAGGGGGTCCCCATTTTAAATGGGGCGATGTGTGAAATGGTCACAACAGAATCCCATACCACGTAATGATGTGTTCATAGATGAATTTTGCTGTATTGACCGCAAAGTTGTCTGGCAAGGCTCGTGCCTCAACCCACTTGGTCAAGTATTCTGTTGCCACTACAATGTATCTGCACCGTCAGGCTCTACTTGGTTTTAATGGTCCGATGAAATCCAATCCCCATCTCTCAAATAGTTCCTGGGCATTCAATGGGTTGAGGGGCATAAAATCCCTCTTCAATGGCCATCTGCCCGTTGGCATGTGTCACAGCTCGTCACCCACTCTCTGGCGTCATTATGTAGTGTTGGCCACCACAGTCCTGCCAACAGAACTTTCCTGGCCGTGGTGTCGGGCCCCATGTGTCCACCTGCGGGCCCTTCATGTGCTTCCCTTAGGATGCCCTGAATTTCCTCTTCTAGGATGCATCGCCGTAGGATCTGGTCGGGTCCCATTTTGTACAAGAGGCCATTAATGAGTTGGAATGTCCTGCTCCTCAGTACCAGTTTCCTTCTTTCTCCTGGTGGCATCTCCCTCGGAAATTGTGATGTCGACAAGTATTCCCCCACGCTTGCGTACCAGGCGGGGAGGACCGCGATGCGAAATAAGTGAGCGTCTGGAAAATCTTCATTCACTCCTTCGGCTGGTTCTCCTGACTGGATTCTCGATAGCTGGTCAGCTATCACATGGCTCTTCCCGGGTCTTACGATAATGTTGAATGTAAATTCCTATAGCAATAGCAGCCATCGGCTGATTCGTCCTTGGATAATTGGCTTGTTTACTAGGTACATTAACGCCTGGTGGTCCACATAAAATGTGAACGGGGTGGCCAGCAAGTAATGTCAAAATTTCTGGACGGAGTACACCATCCTGAGGGCTTCCCTTTCTGTGGTGCTATAATTTTTCTCTGCCTTCGACAGGAGTCTACTTGCAAAGTAGACTGGGTGATCTAGCCCGTGGTCACCAACCTGCGCCAGTGTGGCCCCTATGGCAAAATTGGATGCGTCATCGTGTACGTGGAAATCTTTGTCCCAGTCAGGATATGTTAGGATTGGCGCACCCACCAACCGTGACTTCAGTTCTTGGAAGGCCTCTTCCTGAGCCATCCCCCATGTGTACCGTTCACCTTTCCTTGTCAGCTTGTCCAGAGGGCAGGATACTCGAGCAAAATTTTTGATAAATCGCTTGTAATACCCTATGTGTCCTAGGAAGGATTTGACTCCCGTGACATCTGTCGGTGCCTCCATTTCCATTATCACCCGAATCTTGTCTGGGTTAGTCTTGAGTCCAGCCTTACACACTATGTGTCCTAACAACTTCCCTTGAGGTACCATAAATTTGCATTTTTTGGGATTGAGTGCTAGGCGAGCTTGCCTGCATCTCTCCATGCATTCGCTAAGTGCGGCCAGATGTGTATCTTGGTTACTGTAGATGGACCAGTCGTCAAGGAACGCCCTGAAGTTCCCTACTGACATCTTTTCAAATATGTGAAGGATTATCCGTTGAAATGTCGCTGGCGCGTTGCATAATCCGAACGACATTCGATTATACGCGTACACACCATCCTCCACTATGAAGGTGGTTTTTAATTTGTCCTCTTCGGCAATGGATATCTGGTTATACCCAGAAAATCCATCCATAAATGAATAAATTTCATGACCGGCCACTTCCTCCAAGATGCTATCCGTAAATGGTATTGGAAACGGGTCTTTTATGGTGACCGCGTTAAGGCATCTGAAATCCACGCAGATTCGGATCTGGTTTGCCTCCTTTTTAAGGGATATCACTATGGGTGACACCCACTCGTTGGTCTGCACTTTAAAAATAATCCCGGCTTCGAGCATATGTTCAATTTCATCATTTACTCTCGCCGCATAGTTTTTATTCATTCTGTACGGCCTCTTCCGTACAGGTACGGCCCCAAGTACGAGTGAAATTTGGTGTACGCACAGTTCTGGCGGCACCCCTTTGAGGTCCTTATACGTCCAAGCGAATACATCCTTGTATTCCATGAATATTTTAAATGCAGCAGCTTTCAAGACTGGATTCCAGTCGTCGCCAACCAGGATGTTCCTTGACTCTGCTTCCGTGCCGAGGTTTGTAGGTTTTACGGACTCTTTATACCGGATTGGTTTAGTCATGTCAAACCTGTGCGCTGGTACTTCGTTGACCAGGGCATCCCCTTCGGTGTATTCTTCGTACGCTGGCGGAAATTCATTCTCGTCTGGTTCCTCGTCAACCTGCAACATGTTGCACCCATACATCAGCTCGTAGTCCTCCATTTGCCAGTGGAAGAGCCCATTAAGGGAATTGGTCTCGTCCTCGGAACATCCTTGGATTCCCAGGACGCCTTCCTTGTTCGGTTCCCTTCCGTACTTTCCTCCGTCAACTCCGCCCTCGCCGTCTGATTCCGATTCTAACGCGAGTTCTTCACTCACAAGTTGTGTTTTCAGGTCGATAATAAAATTTCGCCCGGCTTTCTCCATTGACAACGTGTTACGCTTCCAGTTGTGATTCACTCTGGCTGCCACCAACCACCCTCTGCCCAGAATGGCGTCATATCCTTTCTTGGCGAGCGGAATCACCACGAAGTCGAGGACAAATGGTTGTGTCCCGATGGTCACTTGTTGCGCCATGAGCGTTCCAAGGGGTTTGATACCATGTTGATCCGCTCCTAGTAAGTTGAAGGTTGACGGCCATAGTGTCGGCTTGCCAAGCTGCTTCCAGGTTTCTTCCGGAAACACATTCACTCCGGACCCGCCGTCGACAATAGTGTCAGTCAAAATGGTGCCAAGTATTCCCATTTCTACCACCGCCGGGTGCCGGCCGCTGTATAGTGTTAGGACCAATGGGTCTGTAGGTGTTCCATCGGAAACATCCGTATTTCGGGTCGCTTGACTGTGCGGAGTTACTTGCACCGTACGTAATTGCGACATTGTTTCCAAGAGGTCCTTCATCTTCACAGGTACTTCAATCTATAGCATTTGCTTCAGGATATTTTCCTCGGCCTCAGAGTGGAAAGTACTTGCCGCTTCTTGGGTGTTCCCTTGTGCCAACATTTCCTTCGCTACTTCAACCTTCGCCTCCAGCGCCCGCTACTTCTCCGTGCAGGGGTCCGGGTATGTGGCCTTCTTTGCCTGTGACTGTGTGATTGCCAATAACCATTCCTCCGTCCTGTCAATGTTGAGTAGGTTCACTCCAGACTTTGGGCAAGTTCCATCATCGTGGTCTCCAGGCCCACACCATTTGCATAGTTTTTGTGGAGTTTCTTTTGAGGTGCATTCCCTGGCAAAGTGGCCCCATTGATTGCAAGCTCGACACTGGATCATTGGCCGTCCCTTTGCATCATATTGGATCCGGCTCCTATTATTATTATTGGTCTTCCCCCCTCGCTGGTTGTTCTGGTATTCGCCCGATGATGCACTATTGTTGGCGGTTTGCGAAGTTCCCACGGCCAGCTGCTCTTGCGTGAAGAGAACTTGTTGGCTCCTGGTTTTCATATTGTAGGGACATTCCTTTGTCAAATGTCCCGCAATCTGACAAATGTCGCAGAAAGCCTTTTTGGGGCAGGACCCCTTGGTGTGTCCGTCACTCCTACAGTTGGTACACCACACGTCGTTTTCTTCAGTCTTACTTGTACTCCCCTTCATGGCTTTGAATTCTTTCAGCATTTGTTCCATGTCCTTTTGGAGAGCGTGCACCTTTTTACTCGATTCGCCACTGCTGTTGCTTTCCCCGTCAGAGTCTTCATCATCGTTAGATGAATATTTATTACTTTTCTTCTTCTTTGATGTTTTGTATTCGCTCTCTAGGTCCATCGCCCTATTATAGGTGTCGTTGTATGACGTCGGGGGTACAATTTTCATCTTTTTTCGTAGGGAGGATTTCAATCCTTCAACGAACCATCGTTTCTTCAATCCTTCTGCTGGTTGGCTTTCCATTTTACCCAACAATTCCTTTAGCCTCCTGCTGTATGCCCGTACTGTCTCCTTGGTACCTTGTTTGGTACTGTATATCTCTGTTACAATTTCATTGTCATCACGGAGCAACCGAAACTCCTTCGTGAATTCCTTCTGTAGATTGGCCCACGTGGCCACTTTTTGCTTGTCCACATCGGAGTACCAATCTATGGCAACTCCACGTAACGTGGCTGGGAACTGCTGTACCCAGTCATCCTGGTCTGTGACTCCGTTGGCGGACCAAATGGTTTCACATGTACGGCAGTGCCGTAAGGGGTCTTCCTTGCCGTCCCTTGTGAACTTTGGCAATTTTTATTTACTCGCCATCCCGGGTCGTCTTCTTGGGGGTGGTTGTGCCTTTGTCTATGGCCCTGTGCTGCTTCCTCCGACGGCATCAGTGGTGTGTCCTGCATGGGCGATTGGAGGTACGGTGTTTTGCCTGTCGTGTGTGGCACCTACACTTGTACGGTTGCCCTCCCCTTCGTTCTCACCTGCGCCCACTCCTGGTTCCCGTTGGTGATCTTCACTCCGTGGTGTAAGGGATAAGTTTGTAAACTGATCCCGAGTCTCCTCGACTAGATTTCGCCGTAACCTTGTTTCTTCCAGAAACTCTTCGTGGCTCCGCGCCCTACGGTGCTCTAGCGACGCGTAGAAATTTCCGTCGGCTTCTGCACCCTTCGTGACACCTCCTTGGTTCCCCTCGAGCCACCCTTTGGCATGTCGTCCTTCGGCAAGTTGCCTCAGCCTTCGTCTACGTTCTACTTGCTGCTCCAGAATCAAGGCCCTCTGCGTGGCCTCCCACTCGTCCGTTTCTGCTTTTTTATTTCTATCTTTATTCAATAGGTTGGGCATTAATTGTCGCACATTTCCATAACTCACAATACATAAATCAAAACACGTCTTTATTAATTCATTTCCTCAAATACAACTCGTGTCAATGACACTTTTATTTGAATATAAAAAGTTCAAGCTTCAATTCCTTCCTAGCCTGGCGCCATCCCATTCCGCTTCCCGTCGGCTGCTTTCTTCGTAGTGTTGAAGGATTTGTTGGCGTCGCTCTTCCTGGGCAATCTCCTCCAGGCGAGCCTGTTGTGCCAGCGATGCCTGTGCAAGCAACCGGGGGAGGTGGTTCATCAACCGGTTTACTGCTGGGCTAACCTTCAGCGCTGTCCACACGGCACTTGGTGGGATTTCCACCTCCGCCACCTCTCGTCGGACGTAGGTCTGGATGGCTACCTGGAGCAAAATTGAAAATTCTCTTGTTGCCGTGTCTTCTCTTGTGTAAAGTTCTGTTCGTGCGTCGTCGGCCTTTGAGTTTATTTCACCAACGGGTAGGCCCATCGTGTTCGTGCGCCATCCGCGTCTTCTAGTTCCCGAGTACGTCTAGGCAACGGCGCCAAATGTTTGCCCTCTCGGGTGAATAACTTAAACCATAAAGCACGTAATACAAAATAATAACGCCATAGATATCAGACAAGTATAAGAGATGTTATTCCATTCATAATAAGTGTGTTGCAAGTTACATTTTGAAGTATATAAAGATACTGAGGGGGTGCGAGCGCCAACCGTCGCACCGCAACTGCCACCCCTCAGTTGCCAACTAACCAAAACAATTACACATAATTAACTAATCGTATTTTCATATACAATAATGCCACCAACAGATTGTTCACTATGTTGGTTGGAATGCTTGCTACATTCTCATCCTTATCAGTCTTTTGGTGTTTGGGTGTGGTTGGGGTGGCCTAGTTCGAATTTATATCCATTATTTTTCGAATACTGGCCTGAACATTGTATGACATGGATGTTGACTCTAGCCATGGTTTTTGTGATGGTGACTAGGATGCAACATTACGTTGCTTTGTGGGTCCTATTGCTGACATGTTCTTCCTACACTTTGCCCAACAACATGGAGCCCAATTAGACTTGGGCTTTATTTAACAAGTCGATTCATCATTATAATGATGACCCTTGTACTTTCTATATTGGTGTTAGGATTCTTGTTATTAATGATCTTTCAAACCGAAAAGCCTTGATCTTTAATAATGATGTGATTTGGATGGTTGGTGTGGGTCTTTCTCGCCTCCATTTCATAAATTGTACTATTGGCCTTTGGAGGCATGTTTGGTGATTATTTGGGATGGTGCCTAGTAACGATTCTTATTACTATGACATGCATCTTTATTTTTTTATCCTCTGTTGGTTGTCTTTTCATATGCAAGATCTTGACTTATTGTTTTAATCTTTCTAAGTGCTGGTTGGGGTTTGCAATGTTTGCGAAGTATAGGCTGGTTGCCTAGTTAAGATGGGAGGAGACAAAGTTAGAATTGAGTCCAACTCCTATGACGAATTTAGTGTGGATGCCACTGTTTGGCATATATGTAGAAAAGGAGGGGTTTCCTCTTTCTTGGAGTGACTTAATGGGTATGATGAAAGCCTATTTGTTCAGTTTGCTTGCTCTTGGAACAATAGAAAGGTGGTGGTTGGTGAATTTTCTTTTAAAGTTGACGTGAGGTCATTGTGCATGCTCCTGTGATGAATACTAATGGCAAGAAGTGGAGAAAACATAGTAAGGTGGCCGACAATGAAAGCTTGTCCTTGTTCTTTAAAGATGGAGGAAACCGCATCAAGCTCCATGGCAAGTTTGATAGGGAGGAATTGTAACAGCCTTGGGACAAGGTATGCTTAATGCTCATGAAGTTTTTTACTCTTGATGGGACGTTTAAATGCTGTTACTTTTATCATTTCCCCCTCAACCATTTTTGCCATAACTCCTTGATTAGTTTCCCCTTCTACCTCTTGACCTCTTTGGAAAGCTCCATCAAGGATGCTTTGGATGTAGCTACGAAAAAACCTAGATAAACTTCGTATTACTCTCCACCAGGAACTTATCCTTTGCCTCTACCAATTCCATCTGGCTCTGTGTCCTAAACAAATTAAAGCTGTTTTGGTTGAAAACCCCCAACATTCTGACTCCCTTCCAGTTGTTGGATACCCCAGGTAGCTCCAAAGGTAAAAAGAAACTCATCCAGTACTTGGGCTCAACTCGTGCCTCTCCCTTTGGTAGCAATTTGGTCTATAAATTCCTCTCCCTGCATGCCACTCATGGCCCCACTAGTCTTCCTAGCTCCCATGGTGGAAAATCTACCCCCAAAACACCCCATATAGGACATGGCCTAGTGGCTCAAGGTCTATGCAACTTGAGAAACAACCCTTCTCCTTAGAATCTGGGTAAAAGGGTTCTTTCGGGGAAAATAAAACTCCCCTTGCTAAAAAATTGAAAAAAGCCTTGACCAACCCATTATTGAGGAAGTTTATTCAGAGGGTGAGAATGTTGAGGAAAGGAGGGAGGATGATGCTATTGAATACACTAATACTCATCCTAGAAGATCCAATAGACTTGCAGGCCATCAAAAAACTAGGTATAAGAAGGTTGCTAGTGATAAGGAGGTTATGGTGGATGACTTGGTTAACGAGGGGGGTTCTGCTAATGAGGAGGAGAATGTTGAAATTGGTGATGTTGGAAAAATCTCTGAAAATGCCATACAAGACTCTAATAGCAAAGACACAGCCTCGATGAAATGCCCGGAGGAACCCACACCTGTGCAAAATGTGATACTATGACTATGGAACTCGTAGCTCTTAAGGAGAAGGTCATGGAGCTAGATAAGAAGATGGTGAGCATATCAAATTCAGCTCCAAAGTGATGCATAGATCAGCCACCACACTCTATTTGCTGTAGGAAAAGGAGCTGGAGACAAAGATGGAAACCATAAGGAACTTTACAAGTTCTTCACTGAAGATTGGGGCCGACTCTTTGAATAGCCCCCTATTGTTTGTCTATCCTTTTTTGGTGTTTTTTAGTCGTCTCTGTTTAAGACTTTTCTCTGTTATGGATGTTTTTGATATTTACGATAACTATTATTTAGACTCTTTTGCGATATTAGTGTGCTGTTTATGATCTGTTGATCTGTCTCGTTTCCTTGAGGCTTTTATGTTAAAGGACCAGCACCCTGGTACTGCTGCTTTTAGTATCAAAAACAAATTAAAAAACTTAGAAAATTGTGCTATATATGTTTGTGTGTTTTTTTACGAGTGTTGTATCCTGCTGTATCAATGATATGAGAGATCTTGACAAAATGGTTGTGTCTGTATCTGATGCTGTATATGTATTTTTATCCATATCCGTGTCCATGCAACTTTGGATTCAACATATAATCGTAAAGTTTGCTTTGTGCTGCAAATAAAATCAACATGAAAGACAGCCAATGGAACTGGATATACCCACAAGATTAACTTTTGATCAGGTCTGGAGAGTTCACTGTGCTATGAGAATTAACATGGTAGATGGTTTCTTAGTAAATGGTGGCGTAAATTTTATGGCAGCCAATTTGATATGCTACTTTCTGATAAATTTTTCTCTCATTTATTGTTTACATAGGATTGACTTCATTACAAATTTTAATCAAGCAACAACTTTAACAATATGCCTTTTCTTGTGAATCTCTCTATCCAAACCTTGGTTTGCTTCTCTCTTATTTTGAGTATCAAATGGGTAGATATCACAAGGTAGTCTATCAAAAGTGAGTTGCCATGAGGTTGAATCTAGGTTTTAATCTTACTTATGTAGGAGAGGTTTTTGAGCTGTGAATGATAATATATTCATGTTCTTTTAAGCTAATAGACATGTATTTTATCATGCTATTAAAAGTGTATGCAAATCTGTCCTACAAGCATTGAGCATAGCAGCTTCACCATTTTTGAAGCTCAGTCATGACTTTGTAGGATATTATGATCTGTCTATTGATTTATGGTGGAAGCCAATTTGTTTGCATCTGAATGCATGGACAACATTGTCATATCACTTTAGGGATGTTAATTACTGTAGTCATTATAAATAAATATGGAAGAATGTATTTAAATAATTATGAAATTCATATTCATTACTGTAGACCTTTGAGAATATTGGCTTTTGGTTATTTTGTTTGACAGAGATTATCTGGGTCATCTTTGTTGATACTAGCTAACAAGCAAGACATTCAAGGTGCTCTCAGACCAGCTGATATTGCCAAGGTATAACTTATCTAGCTATTGGTTCCAGACAATACATTGTTTTAATGGTTAAACTGCTACACTGTTGTAGAAATTTTGATAAGTAGAAAATATTTATATAAGCCAAATGAAAATGAATTCAGGGGATTTGTGTTCAGTCGTTAATTCAATTTCTACACTTCTCTACGTAAGCTAGTCATGGTTGTTTGCATGGTGTATAGGCTTTTTGTTCTGATTTTAAATTAATAATGTTACTGTAGTATCTCAATGCTATATATGCTTGGGAGGTCTTTAATATTTTAAGCTATTGTTATAATTGGAGGGCCAGATCTACCAGCATATTCAGTGTCCTGTTATTCATGACACTATTTGATGCATGCAACGAAGCCTGAATAGAGAAATTGATCTACATAGTTTTTTCTATCAGGCTTTTATTCTTGTTTGTTTTGATCGTACTATGGTACAAAGCAAACTATGAAATTTATGTAAACATCCTGATGGCAATTTCATCATTTTTGGTTGTGGCCCAGGCACAATTGCACGGTTGCAGTTGAGCATACAACCTAAAAATAATTTCGAACTTTTTTATTTTTATGAAAGTTTATCAATAGCTCCGTAGTTTAGGGATAGATGGTGTTCTGCATTTTAAGCCACACTAGTGGTCTCCTGATTCAGTATATTGTTTCTTGTTGGATACACACTTTGTTGAAAGTCACTGGCTTATATTTTCTCCAAGGACTCTTATCGTTGGAAGTTGTGGTTTTTTCCAACCCCAGAAGTATTAAGTTAGTGCAAGTACTTGTTTTGTTAACATAAAACTTACACTGTTGCAGTTGAGCATGGAACCTGAAAGATATTTTCAAACTTCTTGTTTTTATGAAAGTTAATCAATAGCTCTTTAGTTTAAGTATAGATGGTGCTCTGCATTGTAAGCCACTCATGGTTTCCTGATTCAGTATGTTGTTTCTTGTTGGATACCCACCTAGTTAAAACTCACTGGCTTATATTTTCCCCCAACTTTTGTCATTGGAACCTGTGTTTCTTTCCAACCCCAGAAGTATTTAGTGTATGTTTCAATATTAACAAAACAAGTACCTGATTTGAAAGAAGTCTTAGTCATTGGAAGTCATGTTTCTTTCTATCCCCAGAGGTATTGAGTTAGTGCAAGTTTTAATATTTAACAAAACAAGTACCTGATTTTGAAAGAAGTCTTGTCCTTGGAAGTAATGTTTCTTTCCAATCCTAGAAGTATTAAGATAGTGTAAGTTTTAATATTAACAAAAGGAGTACCTGATTTTCAAAAAAGTTTTCATTTAAATACATAATTCTCTTCATCAGCGTTAAGAGCCATCCTAGCATGAATAAGTGAAAAGGGATATTAATTTGGTAAGTTAACATATTGTTATAATAATATTGCTCTTAAAGTATCACTAAAGATTGTAACTAAATGAAGTTTTATAAACAATTAGCTACATTATCCTTTACCGTTTCTTGTAATTAAATGCTTAGAAAGGCTATATGATTAGAGCAAGTGTTCCTTGGGGATGCATTCCCCTCCAATCCGACATTTTTGGAATGGGGACGTCCTCAAGACACAGGGACTTGGAGGGGCATCCTCCCACTATCCCACCATCATTGCTCAAGACCTAGGGATGTTTCTAGGATGCCCCCTTGGTTTGGAGATGATTGGAGGATTTTGTAACATCTAGGAGACATCAAGGTGTGTTCCAATTGTCCTTAGGAGTTCGAGTTGTTCCCCATAGCAAGAAAATGAAAGATTCAATATTTTTTTAAAATCAAAGTGTTTTGATCTACTTGCCACAAACCCTAACCCTAATGATCTATGGGGCCCATATGGGCCCCATACAAACCATAAGCACTCACAAAAAACTTATAAATAGGCATCAAACTTCTAAGCCTCATTTCAAATCACTTCTAAGTTTCAAAATTAGTAAGGAGTTGATGTTGCAAAAATAAGATAAAATTGTGAAAATGACATTCACCCTGAAGCTTTGTGTGGTTTTGAAGGCCTTAATTTGTGTTTAGTGGTGATGGATTTACCCCTTGACCCCACCCTATATTGCAACACAGAATGCACTTGGGGAGTTGTCCCTAGACCCCACGAGGAGTGTTGCTCCTTGATCTTGTTGGGGGCTCTGCCCCTAGATTCTCTCAAGGGGTGCTTCCCCTTGACTCTGTTGGGGGCTCTCCCCTATAACCCATGAGGGGTGCTGCTCCTTGACCTTGCTGAGGGTTCAACCCTCAAACCTCCACCTGTGATTGTTAATGTTCAATGCAATTGTTGCATTATTTTTACTATTTAGTAGCTTACTTAGCATGCCAAAGTTTCATTTGTAGTTCTTGAAACTTGTCCCCCCATCCCCCAATCAGGTAACTATGGAATATAGATCATAGCATTGATTGGATGTGTCTATATTCATTGTTAAGATGCTGATTTGTGTGTAGAGATTCTTACCCATCATTAGGGACCTTTCTCTCTCCCCCTTTGTCTTCATGCTAGAGATGTTTTTCTCAACCAACTATATTTGTGATAAATTACGTTTCTCTTTCCCAATTTCATTACATTTTTATTTAATTTTTTAGTTCACAATCTTCTTTTTTTGAAATACAAGTAATTTTACATCATTGATTGTAACATTTATGTGAGATCCAAGAGGAAAGATGTTGTAATTGTCCGAGTCTTAGGAATAAACCAAGTATATTTTTATTGGAAGGAGACTTAATTAAAAAGATTATACTGAACTTTGGGGGTTATAAGAAAACCTTAAAGTTCTTATTTAGAGCTACTTGGTTTAACTTTAGAAGAAATCTTAATAAAATAATCTCTTAAAAGATTTCAAGTAACAATTTTTAACCATGTAGCTGCAACTGAAACTTTGCCCCCTTCTAAAGAAGGCATGTTGGCATTTTCACCGCCATATAAGAGAGATATTCATGAAAGAAACATGAACTCTAAAAACTGAGAAATTTTTAACCATGCAGCTGCAACTGAAATTTTGAATTCTCTTGAAAGAAATATGAACTTTAAAAAAAATACTGGGTATTCATGAAATTTTAAACCTAGCTGTGTCTTATATAAAACAAGTAGCATATTAGGACACCTTACTATGGAAATGATAGACAGCCTTCTATAACTTGAAGCAGTCTTATCCCCACTTTGATTCTTTTTTCCGTTTGAACAAGGCTGTGAATGTGAATCTGAAAATTTTCAGTGTATAATCTAGATTTTTTTGAGGAAGAGCAAGAAACAATTTCTTGGGAATGAAAGATAATACCCCTGCAAACTCACCAGCTGCTCAGGGATCTCACCAACCCACTTTAAATGTTTATACAAAGATTCTTTAGTATGAGATTGGAGCTGAAGTGAACTTTTAACCGCCAGTGTAGAGAAAGGTCAAGTTGGCCTCTAAGGTGGGCAATATTTCCAACCAGCAAGTTGAGTCAAATGTTTACCACCTTCCCTAAAGCATCTAGATGGGACAACCCATACATGAGTAGACAACTGGATATTCAAAAACATTAGAATAGACTTCAGCAGGGTTGTAGATGCACTAATCGGTAGAGCAGATTTTAGGATGATCTTTACTATGTTCAACCCAAACACCCGTTTCAAAATGGTTGATGAAGTACATGCAAATAAATTTCAAGCCTTGAAATCCAAGGTCAAATTCCCAAGAAAACTGTGCAGGATTGGTATCTCTAGCCTAAGGATTTATATCCATTCTGAGGTAATAAGATGTGTGTCCAGATGAGCCAGAAGCAGAGTTAGACAATGATGGTGCCCTTGATCAATCAGAAGTTGAATGTAAACAAGAAAACCAATCCTCATTCATGGTAGAAATAGGGGAGCTTGTAGTGTCAGAAACACTTCGATGCAAGCCACGACCTCCTGTGACAAATCTCAAAGCTTGCTTCAAAATTCAGTCCATAAAGTCTATTGACAATTGGGCATAGTGAACTTTCCAACAAGTGCTTGTCATAGATACATTACTTATTTGACTGCCCAAGGGCTCTTTGAAGATGTTGCATCTTGCACCTTCAAAATAAAGCAGAACAGATTCTCGCCAACATTTCGTCTTCATTGGACTTCAAATGAAAACTTGCTCTGACATACTTCCAAAGTTTCCCCTACATTGATTGCCCTCAAATTGAGCACTCGGGAATAAAAGAGTCCACTTTGAGAAGTCCTTTGCAATCCATAGAAACAAAGTTGTGGGACCTGCCCATTTTCATGAAAAAGACAAAAGAGGGATGCATTGCATGCTTGCAGAAATCTCTTTTCATGACAACATGATCCAATGGACTAAGCATTTCTATGGTGACCACCACATTTGCCACAAATAATTCTCTATCCCTTTTGTATTGAGGGAATTCAGAGATCTTTTAGATACCCTTTTGAGCACAATGATTCCCCCTAGGTCCCATATGCCATTCATTTTAAATTAGGCCACAATCTACCGTCCAATCAAGATAAAGAACTGTCTTTTGGAATTGTTACATTTCGTGAAGGGTTGACTTGAATTCTAGGATTTCTTTTGAAATGGAAGGAAGTCAACCATTGATTGAGTGTTTTTAATAGACTGTTTGACAATCTAAGCACTTCAACTTACGTGCCATTAGTGCCTAAGTAATGCTGCCTAGATCAATGCACATGACACAAGTTTGCTGCTTCTTTTGATTGTATATATACATGATCTGAAAATGGATATGGTTTGTTTGAGATTCTATGGCAAAGTGAACACAAGTATGAGGACACTAGTGTTGCAGGTCCAAAAACAGGCTTTTAATGGCATCAAACTCGGAATTCCTCTGGAAAAAAAAATTGCAGTTTAAAAAATGGCACCTTGTTTCCAATCTACATGCAAAAGTTATGGGTCCTAGGAGGAGTAGTTTAAGAAACTGCTCAAAGAAGTGGTTTGAAATCATCGGGGATGTTTCAAAATCGCACCATATAGAAAGAGGCAGTTTTGCTCGATGACAAAGAAACATCCTGTAGCTTTTCAAATTCTTAGCCTTTTCAATTGCTTGAGATTCATGGACTTTAATTTGGGCTTATAAAGCATAAATAAATGTTATGAATGCATTCTGAGTATGGATTTGGGAGGGTTGAAGTAGTACAAGAAGGTAATTGAGTTAAATTCGTAGGAATTACTAGTTCCCACCTATGTCAGAGGTCTTAGGGACTGGAATGACTGTGATTCAGTCTGGGTATGTGCCAAAGTGTCCAAGGACTATATTTGTCATTGAAATTTTGGATTTTAAGTGAGTTGTAGCTCACATTTTGCTAGAGTTTTCTCCCACACGTGGGTTTCTCAAGGGTAAATCCTGTTTCTTCTCATTTGGTCATGATGTTTGCTCTCTTTTACACATCACAAATTGAGTTACTTGTTTGACAACTCAACAATTCCCAGATCTTCATTAAATCTGTAAGTTGATGACTAGTGTATGGAATGCCCATCCTAGTTTTACAGATCAAGCAATTTCTTTTCATGTGGAGTTTTTTGTGGTATAATTTCTAGGTACACAAAATAAAGCAAGTGTAGAAGTTTGTGCCTTATCAAAGTGATAGTATTCTTTCAAAGAGAATCATGAGCATGGATAGAGATGTAAAATTCCTCAAGCTTGAAACCAAAGTTGCCAAATTATCTCAATTATTGGAGATTACAAATTGCCCAACGGAGACTCTCTTGGAGAAGTTATGTTCATTGGAGAACAAGGGAAAAACCCACTCTATAGTAGAGGACAAATTCCATGCCAAGGCAAGGCAAGAGTTGAGATTCTGCCATTTGTTGGAGATGTAGAAAGGCTAGAGCAGGGTTTGAGCACATGGAAGTATATTTTAAATCGTTTCTTTTGGAAGATAGAGTTTCGCATGCTAGTTTGAAACTAGCAAGTTATGGTTTAAGTTGGTTCAAACGTCTCTTGGTTTCCATGGCTGTTGGAAAGCATGCTCCTATTAAATCTTGGGGTAGTATTAGGAAATCTTTTGGAAACAATTTAACCCAATTCGTCATGAAGGGGAAGGTGTATGAAGGTTGAAGGAGCAAGTGCACGTGGTAATAGTTCTCCATTATCCTCAAAAACAATTGGATCTATGGTCAACAAAGAAGGCGAAATCGAAACCTGCTAGATATTGTGATCATTGTGGGAAAAATGGTCATGAAGAATCCTCATGTTAGGAGTAGCATAATGAGAATAATCCTCACAAGAAAGCTAAGAAGGGTAATAAAAATTCTCATATCTCTATTGGAAAGGATAAAGAGATAGATTGCAGTTCAAAGTTGATCCCTATAAGTATTTTCACTAAAAAAAGGTTGTTTGCAATTCACAAGAAGAAAGGGTCAGAATCTCTTAGAATCAAAATCCAAGCTAAGGGTTTTAAGTTTAATGCACTTTTTCATTCTTGTTTTGAATTTAACTTTATTTCTCAAGAATTTGTTGGAAAATTTGGTTTAAAAACTTATCACCACAAGTCTTATGCTTTGGGTTGGATAAAAAATGGTGTTGATTTATCAATTAGTAGGAAATGTAGAGTAAAGTTTGTTAATCAAAACTTTTGTCAAAGTGGTGTTAGATGTTGTGCGAATGGATGTGAGTGTTGTTGTGTTTGGCAGCTCTTACATGCATGACAAAGATGTTGTGTACTTAGATCATTCTTCTTACTTGTGTGAAAACTAATGGTTATCAAGTGCCTCCAAGTTCAAGCTTCTTATAGGAAAATCATATGGATGGTTGGAGATACACGTTTTTGGATCCTAGTTGGAGTGGTGCAAGATGAGATGCTAGCCATGTCATCTATTAAGGAAAGCATCCCTCTTTTTTGTATCTCTATAGCTTTCGGGGACTAAAAGTCTCTTAGTTATGATCAAAAAATGGGTTTTGTTTATTTGCTGAAGGTTTTGTAAATGGGGTTGCAAGCTAATAAGTGGGTTTGATCTTGGAGGAAACTCCATGGTTACGCGTACTTGAGTTGGAGTAGGACTAGGATGGGTGACCTCTCGGGAAGGCCCAATGCTTCACCTCTATGAGCATCACCTAGATGCAATGAATCGTATGTGGACCATTCATTCTCATGAGAGATGGGTTCTTGTGAACCACTACTCATGAAACATGGGTCAATGAGTTTGACTCAAAAACTATACAGTTGAATCCTGATAGCAATATCATAATTCGACTTGCTATGGAAAATATCTCCTACTTATCAATTGATGAGCTAAATGGGCTTCATAATGAATGGTTCACAAGGCACAACACTTGTTGAAGGTTTTGCAAATGGGTTTGCAAGCTAAGTGGGTTTGACCTTAGAGGAAACTCCATGGTTAAGCTGAGTTGGAGTAGTATTGGGATGGGTGACCTCCTGGGAAGGCCCAATGCTCACCTCTATGAGCATCACCTAGATGCAATGAGTGCTAAGTCGACCATTCATTCTCATGAGAGATGGGTTCTTGTGAACCACTACTCATGAAACATGGGTCAATGAGTTTGGCTCGAAAACTACACAGTTGAATCTTGATAGTAATATCATAAAGTGAATATAGTTAAGAGGAGACTTGTGTTGCAAGTCCAAAATAAGTCTATAATGCTATCAAATTTTAAATATTATTGTATATTTGGAATCTTCAAAAATCTATGCAATTAAAAACAATGGCATCTCTTTTCAAGTTCATATGCAAAAAATGTGGCTCTTGGAAGGAGGTAAAAATACTAAAAAAGAGGTTATTTTCCAAATTTTTAGTGGTGGTTTGCAATTGCCCTAGTTGGAAGAATTGATTTCACTCTGCAACAAGGAAAAGTCTTGTGGCTTGCAAATTTCTCATTACTTTGATTAATGGAGAGTATTGAACTTTTGTTTAGGCTTGTAAAGCACAAATAAAAATTGTGAATGCATTTCAAACATGAATTTGAGAGGATTGAAGTGAATTGAGTGAAATTCATTGGAAGTCCTATTTCCTAGTGAATAGTTTTCCATTGTAAGTTGACTTCTAAGAAAGTTGTATTAGAGGTCTTAGGGATTGAAATCAATGTGGTTCAGTTTGGCTATGCCGCCAAGGATTGTATTTGCCAATGCAGTTTTGGATTTTAAATGAGTTGTAGGTCACATTTTGCTAGATTTTTCTCCCACTCAAGTTTCTCCAAGGTTAATCTGGTTCTTAATGGAGAAATCAGCCAACCCAAAATCTGTAACTTGCAATATAACCTTCACAATAGAGAAACAAATATTTCACCAATGAGATGAATTGATTTGAGATGCTATACAATGTACAATAGCCTTGCACAAATAGGCAAGAGTGGTAGGTAGGAGATCACATGATATGGACATGTGTCTCAATCATCTGCAAGAGTAGGTAGAGTCTAACTACTGACAACTACCCAACTAGAAATATTAATGCAAATTAAAATATAAATGGTAAATGCCTAAGTTGGACTTAAGCATGAGTAAATATTATTTACTCCAACACGCCCCTTTAAGTGCATCTTAGGGTGAAGATTATTATGCAATATGGGTCCCAAGTACAAAACCATTTTAGGTACCCATGTACAACACAAATGCAAAAAAATGAAATCTCTCACAAACAAACAAAGAAAAGGAGAAAACCACATGGGAAAAAACTCCTATGCAAAAGAGAGAAACAAAACAAACAAGATGATGAGGGAGGACTCAATCACACTCCCCAAGGACTACATACATCAGGTATATACAATCAAGAATCCCCCCATAGGAAGGACGAAGAGAGACATAGTATCCCCCCCATAATGATGAAGCTCCAATGCCTATGAAGTATGCCTGGAAACAAAAGATGGTCTAATGCCTACAAGCAACACATCTTGCCTTTGGAAGAAACAAGTCCATCGAATGATGAAGAAGCCACTCTATGTCCAACTGAAGAATGGAGGAAGGAAGTCTCAAAATAGAAGTCTTTGAAAATTGAGGAGTCTCCAAGCTCAAATAAGACACCATATACTCATGATCAAACTCAACCAAGGAATGTGACAAATCAAGTGAAGGAGAAAACTCATCAATGTCAGCATCCAAAGACAATGAAGATGTATCAAAAGTCGTGCTGAAATTATCATCAAAGAGGAGAGAAAACCCCTCAAATATGTCTCCCAAATTTGCAAGATGAGACTCAACAAACAAGTCTGAAATACTTGTCAAATACTCATCCAAGATAGCTAGATCTGGAACACTATGATCAATTTGCTGAATAGAAGCAAACTCCAAATTTTAAGAAGTAGGTGTAGGAGGAGGAGGAAGCTCAACACTAGTCTCAAGAACACCAAGGTTCAAATGATCAAACTTCTCCTCACAAACATGATTTACCCTTGATGGAAGGGTGTGAACATCATCCAAAGGAGCAAAATGAGAAAGGGAATGCAAGAAAGATGCACGATCAACCACACTTGTAGCAATGATATCTCTAGTCTCCATATCTCTTATGTATACATGATCAAGAGTGAACTCAACTATCTTACCTTGTGCTCCACGAGTAATTTGATAAACTGAAAGGAGATTAGTGATCAAGGATGGTACACAAAGAACACCATTGAAAGATCCCTCACCCATATCATTAGATCCTTTCCCACAATCCTTCATATATGTATTGTTACCCATCAAAATTTTAGGTGAACTACAAGGCTCAAAAGAAGAGAACATGTCCATAGAAGATGCCATATGATGAGATGCACTTGAATCAAGAAGCCATCTCCCATTCTTTGGAATAGTGGAAGCGAAGAGTGCTTTACCTTTCATAAATCCTTTGTTCTCTAACTATGTTGATGGTGAAGTTATCGATTGAGAGGCTAAATATGGAGGTGGAGACATTGATGTGAGAAGTAGGATATGGTGCTTTTGAAGGTGTGAAAGCTCATCAATCTTTTTAGTATTCAATCTTTTTAGTATAACACTTATGCTCATCATGTCCTTGTCTTTTGCAATAAGCACATTTGATCTTCTTTTTAGACGAGTCCTCTTGAGAAGAGGTCTTGGAATCAGGAGTATGTTGTGAAGGAGGATCCTTAACTTTCTCATTGGCCTTAGAATCCTTATCCTGTTCCTTGCCCTTGCCACTTGAAGCCCTTGGATTTGGATCTTTTGCAAGAAGCACTTGAGTCTTGAGAGGAGTCAATATACCCATGTGTGCCAACTATCTTTGTCCCCTTGTGAGCTGAGCTGCAATACCATCAAGAGAAGGCATTTTGTGTGCATTACCTAGAGCATCCATGTAGCATAAAATGCAAAAACAAATACTGAATAATCAAGACCTAGCTTAGAGATAAGAGAAAGGATTAATTGTTCATCATCTTTTCTAACCCCACATTTAGGCAACTGCATTCTAAGAAAATTGAGCTTGGTGAAGAAGTCTTGGATATTATCAAAATGTCGAGGATCAAGACCCATGAGTTTGTTTTCTAATCGAAATTTCCTCATCTTATCTAGCTTACCAAGGAGATTCTCTAGGGTATTCCAAATATCGTTAGGATGTGTACAAGATGCAACATGATATCGAAGATTAGGAGAAATGGACAAAAGAAGAGTTCCAAGAGCTTCATCTCTTCTATCAAATCACTTTCTGTTTTCTACAACACTTGTGGGTTCAGGATCTTGGCCATATGTGATACACTACAATCGCAACTTCAACAACAAAATTGCCATATTTTCTTTCCACCTATGATAATTGTATGGAGTGAGAAGTTCTATCTTAGGCAAATCCATGATTGAACAAAACAATGCAACAATTTTTCCTCACAATACCAACAAATAACTCCTTTGCTCACAAGAAATGGAGCAAAACCAATATCTGACTTCAGTGGGCTAAAAAGGGCATCAAACAACAAAATATGTGAAAAATACCTCAACCACCGTGAAGTTGACGAAAAAACCATTCCATCGGTAGCTCGTTTGCAAAAATTGGACTCCGTTTGCAAAAGCTATGCAAAAAAAGAAAAAAGGCCTATTCTAGGCACTTTTGAAATCTACAAAAGCCTTTGGTTCCACCATATGACCACACAAAACAGTTCAGTGGCAAAAAAAAGCTCTTTAGGGCTGGAAGGCAAAATATGTGGCAAGTTCCAATGCAACATCTACTCCAATTTGCACACCAGTCTTCGAGTCAACAAGCCAAATGAGCAGATCAAATTATAGCCACATCGTTACCAAAGTCAAGTGCTCCAAACACAATCAACCACCCCATGGGTTTGAGTGTGCAAGGAGAGCCAGCTACCTGCGCCAACCAAAGCTCATGATGAAGAGGGTGTGAAATGGGATATTTAAAGCCTCAAAGTAAACTACAAGAGCCGAATGTGGGATAAACAAGTCCCAATATGCTCCCTTTGGCCGGACCCACCTACGAGCTTCCTTTGCACACAA
The DNA here is from genome assembly GCF_030272615.1 of Cryptomeria japonica. Taxonomy (NCBI): domain Eukaryota; kingdom Viridiplantae; phylum Streptophyta; class Pinopsida; order Cupressales; family Cupressaceae; genus Cryptomeria; species Cryptomeria japonica. The sequence continues at coordinate 455,973,443 of NC_081410.1, read as the reverse complement.
TCGAAAACCTAAGCAAATAACTTCAAAGCTGCATAAAGTCCGCCTCCAAAATAAAATAAATCATCCAATGTTTGCCAAACAATGAATGCATATTGCGTTGAACAACCAGGAAACTTGTGCCTAAACTACATGAACAAACGCGGTCAAGCCAAGGTGATGGTTGTACCTTTGTTGCAAAGAGCACTACAGAATGAAGATGATTCAACCCTCTATGAAAGGAAGGAAAATGTCCTTTGTGCTTGCAATGAACCTCACCCACACCTCTTACAAACATCACCACCACTATCCTCAAGCACACATGCCATTGAAATTTGGGATGCCCAACACTATTGCAGCCGGAGAAAACACTGACTCCAAGCCACAAAATCAACAGATCATGCAAAAAATCTCCCACTCCAATAACTCAAATACCATATTCAATAGACTTGAAAAAGATTGACTTAAAAAAAAGGTGCTGGTAGGAGACATGAAATCGCTTTGACCAATGTGAAGCTGCTTGGAATATCCTCCAGTTATAAGTGAGGGCTGACCTTAATTGCAGTCCCCAAGCAACTGTAAGGGAGCCGATTGCTAAAAGAACATTTCTGCCCAAAAAATCAAGCAAAGTCACCTCAATCCACAAGCCGTTCTGAAACAAAATGATGCAGAGATAAATGAAAGTCCCTTGGGCAAGCATGACTTCCAAGCAGAAGAGACAAATTAAAGTGATATAAGCCAATGGAGACCCTAGCCGATATAAATGAAATGCGGACTTAAAATCAAATATGGGCCAATAACAAACAACACCATAAGTTGCATAAACCACGTCCAACAAGGAAATTGAACTTGTCGAAAAGAGATTACACTTGCTAGCAAAGGAGCAATCGCAGCCAATAATGCAACCAGACATCTGCCATATTGAGGCGACTTTAGAAAATTTTAAAAAAATTTCAAATGTCCGAATACCAAAATGGTAGACAAAACTTTGACCTCAAAAACTCTTATGAAAATTCTCAATGAAAGGAAACGTAGGAAAATTGCTTTGGTACCTTGTTGGAGAAATCAACCAACCTAGAATGTCATGTCCCTATGCTAATTGTACATAATATGTTTGCATATATGTATTTAAATTTCTGATATTCATTTAATACTTATGTCGCTACTCAGAAAACAGTTCAAACCTTATTGTGTTAGATTAATTAGTGAATATTAATTAATATGAAATCATAAGTATTGCGTTGATCATTAACAATTATTGTTGAATTTAAATTAATATACTTAACATACTATTGACGTGTATTTTGTACACAATCATACACAGAATAAAATACCCAAAGGTACCTTATCCTCTCTTGAATAAAGTCTATGATTGCTGAAGATGTCGCAAAAAAGGATCAATCAGGGTGACTCCAATGTTCTTTTATGTAGGGTCTCTACGTGTGGATAAGCACCAGTGGTCGTTGTGATTGCTGTGTCATCAAGGGGACTTACGTATCCGAATTGTAGGACCAAGATTTCCTAATACTAATGAATTCTAAAAAAAATCAAAAGGGGAGGGTTTGCAAGAGATAAATTCTAATCTAATCCTAAGAATGACTCAATGCGGGCAGGACTTGGTAAGATTCTACCAACTTCAGTATCGCCAAGGAATTACAACTTTACTGAAACTGATGCGATCTTCTAAGGTGAATAATGATTTTTCAAATCATCAAGAATCATAAGTACTACCATGAAGGTACATATCAATGACTCAATAATGAATGAAGGTTTATGCAATCCAAATATTTCCAGTCGACCACACAAGGCGTCCTTACAATCAGTAAGAAGCTAGTGGTTTGGAGTATGAATCTCACCAAAGATCAAGCCCAACACTTAGTCCTTCAAACTTAAATACTACTTTGACTGAGAATGATTTAAGAGAGTAAACAACCATGAAGATAACCACAAGAATTGCAATAAAACACCATAACTTCAATATTTTATTGATCTCAAAGCTATCATAAACAACAATTGTTTGAAATTCCTTCTTCAAAGCTCAATCTTGCTACAAAATAACTTGCTTCTCAAAACTCTAACTATTTCTTATTACTCTCTCTGAATTCTATATCTATCTATCTCTATCTCTATCAAAATGAAAATGAATGAGGGTATAAATAGCATCCTCAATTACAATGAACGGTCCAGATCAGAAGAAGATCAATGGCCAAGATTATGACACCTAAACCCTAATTAGGGTTTATTACAAATAGCCCCCTTTTTATTGAACAATATTAAATGCATAGCCAAATATTAAATTTGGCACAAAAACCTAGGAGACATAGACCAATGAAAATTAAGGTGCCACATCATCTATAACAACCTTTCTTCTAGAATCTTATTCCCTTTCCAATGCTCTTTTTTAGCATATGCAATGAATCTAGACACGATTCCTTCGATCTCAGCAATTGGAATCTCGGGAAGATTCCTCATTCGTTCTTCCAAGTGGATGACCTGATCAAAAGCCTTGAGAAGAGCAGCGTCCCATCCAAGTTCAAGTTCCTTGATTTTCTCAATCAAGAGCATGGTAGCAAACATCTGATCCCGTTGCTCATCTGTAATAACATTCTCATCTTTGCAAAAGATGGCCTTGACTCTATCTTCTAATTCTTGCAAATCCACATCTGTCTCAACTGCAATCCTCCTGCCAAGAATAGTACATAATACTTCAAACACTTTGTCCTGGATCGGATGGATAATCTCTTCAACTTGATTGCATTTGTTACTGATGTCCTCAAAAAGGACTTCCTTCATCTGGAGTAAAGTTGACCATTGAAGTAAACTATGAGGTCCTCCATCCATTATCTTTTCTTGTGCTAGGACCTTCCTTGATGTTTGTCTGATTATTTGTAGGACAGGAATGATAACATCCTTAGTATGAGCAAAAGCAGCTACAGTTATCACTAGGTTGTGGATGATCTCAAGAACCTGAATAGCCCGATGAATAGTCTGCATCATTCTTGTTGCAAATTCAATAGCAACTGTATGGGATTTGTCAATCCAAGAGCTCATAAGCTGGACCAAACTCCTAACTCTCTCTGCCTCACCAATTGATTCAAAGGGAAGTGCCTGTGCAGGAGATACTGCTGGATCCTGACGCCTCAAAGGCTGATTGAGATGGCTAAAGTAGCCTCTCCAAGCACTGACCTCTCGCTCAAGCTTTCTATTCTTTTCCATTTCTTCTCTAAGCTTGTCCTTAAGTGCCTCAAATGAATCAGTGGCATCATCCAACGTCTGCTCGGCTGTGAGTGGACCGAGCTCAAATGTCTCTACATCATATTCTTCTGCAAGGATTTCACATACTTGTCCACTGCTGGTGTAGCTATCTGTAATTTCCTGGATCTTGTCTCATCTCTGATCATCTTGGACATCTTAGTAGCTTTCCTCTTTTCTGTCACTTCCTGAGAATTTCCAACAAGGCTCTCTAAATCAATCACATTATCTTTGTCCTCAATCACAATCACCCTTGTTAGTCTCTCCTTCAACCAATCTGGAATGGCAGATCTTGTTTCTCTAACTTGTATCTCCTTAAGCAATGTTTCTTCTTCTCTGAGAGGAGATGTCGCTTCGTCATCATTCTTGTCTTCATGTAACTCATTGACTTGACTTGACGAACGTTGAGGTGCCTGTCCTTCTTCATGTTTATCGTTCTGTACCATTGATTCCATAGATTCCTCCATTTCAAGTGTCCTCTTCTCTTGTCGAGAAGATGTGCCGAATGAACGATCTCGATTGGCCTCTTGCTTCTTCTTGGAGGATTCTCTTTTTTCAGGTCTCTCTTTCCTCTTCGATCCTCTAGGATGAGGATTGCCTTCACTTACGCTTCGAAGGTTGCCTTCGCTTGTGTTTCTGGGATTAGGATTACCTTCACTCACACTTGCTCCTCCTTCGCCTGGCCTTTCCTCCAAAGTAAAAGTCATAGATATGCCCTGCTCTCTCAACTTTTGATGTTGCACATCAACCCATCTGCGAGTACAAGACAAAATTGGAGCCATCAAGGTATCTAGATCCAAAATTTCAGGTTCATTCCAATCTAGCCTCACTGCTTTGCTTTCTCGGTCATAAGATGATTGGAGATGTCTGCCACTGTCCTGAGCTTGGTCGGCCACTCTATAAATTTTGCATTTCCTGATGAAGTCTAAAGGCAATCTGGAATGCATCTTTCTTTTCACTTCAAGATCATCTGAGAGATTCATCACAAAATCCTCTATCTGAGGTTCATGTCTGTATTTCCTTCCGACTGTCTCTTCTATATACCCATAAGGATCGAAACTCTCTCTCATGGCAAAGAATGAAAATGAATATAAAGCTAACTCCTTTTCTGTATCATCCATGGCTAGAGCATTAGGACATACCTCAACTGAATTTCCTAGTATGATAGGAACAGGAACTCCATTTCCATGCCTGTGTCTGAATGCCTTCGCATAAGCTGCCAACTGTCTAGTTACCTCAAGTAGCACTATTCTGTCTGTCGGATATCTCGGCAACATATAGGGAGGTGAAGGACATCCATGAACTCTAATATATGTAAACTTCTGAAATTGGATGAACCAAGCATCGTACCTCTTTACAAGCTCTTGTGCATCTTGAGATAGCCGATTGTGAATCCCGCCTTGCAATGTCCTGGTGATGTTCATCGTGAAGGTATCATTGACCAACTTGTAGTCACTTCCTGGAGGATGGTGCAAATGAACATAGGAATCACAAACTCTGACTTCCCCGGGCCCTCTTCCGATCACTCCTCTGTGAGGTAGTCCTGCATATTCAAAACTCTTGATCAAGGCATATATGATGTATGAACTCATGTAGAAAGACTTGGTAGCTTTTAGTCTTCTTAACTGCACGTCCAAGCAATGGCTAATCATTCTAGCCCAATGAATTGTTCCTTTTCCTTGAACTATCACTTGGATGAAGTAGAACATCCACTTCTCAAAATAGAAGGCTTGAGGAGCCCCTGTAACTCGGTTGAGTAATGTTATCAAATCTCTATACTCCTCCTAGAAGTCGATCCTATGTGGAGTGTTCGGAATCTTGCTCAGGCAAGGACGACTCTTGAGTAACCAATTCTTGTTGATGACGCTCAAGCAAGTGTCTGGATCATCTTCGTACATGGACCTGGCTCCTTCTAAGCTTTTATAGATCATATCTTTATGTTCGGGCAGGTGAAGAGCTTCACTGATAGCCTCCTCTGAAAGATAAGCCAAAGTGTTTCCTTCCTTGGACACGATCGATCTGGACTGTGGATCATAATGGCGAGCACACTCGATCATCAACTCATGGCACTGGATTGCTGGAGGGAAGCCGGCCGCCTTGATAATGCCACTTTCAATTATTCTTCTTGCGACAGGTGATGGCTTGCCAATGTAAGGGACCTCTCGAAACTTCTTCACACTGAAGTTTCCCAAGTTGGTATCTCCATTGTTGCTCCATTTAGACACGATCTTGGTCTCCAATTCTTCGTTCTTCTGATCTTCCTTCATGAGGGCTGGACGACTGGTAGATGCTCCTGCCTTTGGGGTCGCCATCGTGACACCTACACAACATTTCTTAATGAGTAATAGATTTTGCAATATAGAAATATAGACTAGATTAAAGATTGAATTTAGGAAACCTCATGATAAATCTTTGAATTATCATTTCCTAAATATAATGATGCAATTTTGGAATTCAAGATTCAAAATTCAAAATTCAAAATTGAGGCTAGGACGATTCAAAATTCAAAATTTGGACAATGGAGATCTTGCCATACCTTTCTTGAGAACTAACTCTAAAAAGATGCTAAATTAGGAAATTCGCCTGGGCAAAAATGGAGATTGGAGTCTTCAACGTGAGCTTCTCCTAGCCAATGCGCCTCCTTTATCAACTTCACCACCTTGGGGTCTTCAACGCCTTAAGGGAAAATTTGCTCCAACTCTAACCACAAACAAGGTTCGCACTCCACCTTGGATGGAAATTTCGCTCCTTTCCTTGGATCAAAATTCGCTCCCTCTTTTGTTGCTCTTCCAAATTCGCATGCAACAATGTTTGAATGATGGTTTAAAATGCTTGAAAGTACCCCTCTTATATAGGCGCTCACCTCCTTAATTGCACATAGGCCGACTTTTGGAAATAAGGCAAAAAATAAATAAAATTGAAATAAAATGGAGGCCGACTTTTATAAAAATATGGAAATATAACCCCAAGCGCTCTCCTTTTTATTTAATTTAATAATTAATTAATTTAAATGCCTTTGTAATTAATAATTTCAATTTTTTAAAAGGCTAAATCAATTATTAAATGCCTTATGTGCTATTTTTTTAAATGCCATTTTAATTAAATATTTCAAAGTTTATCGAATTTTAGCATTTAATGCATTTCAAAATTTATTGGCGCCAAAACATGAGAGATATAAGGGATACTAACCACATCGCTCTGGTCCCTGGGAGAGGGACAGGAGCGCCTTAGCCAACTTGGATTGATTTTCACGTTCAAAGTCGCTTCCTTTACGTCCAAACTGGGATCTTCATTCGTAACTTGGAGTTTGATCCATTCAATTTTTTGAAATGAATGCCTTTTAGACCATTTTCGCCCTGGTCCCTTGGTGAGGGACAGGAGCGATTTTTTGCTTTTAGTACTAATCCTTGATCATATCAACCTTAAATTGCCTTTTAAATGTAGGATATCATTTTCGCTTGTACCTTGAGTCCTGGACGCAAGAAATAGTACTTCGCAATGCAAGCATTATATGTCTCTTGAAGATTTCGCTCTGGTCCCTTGGAGAGGGACAGGAGCGATCTGGCAATTATAGGCTCAATCTTTCTTTGCCAACGTTTAAAACTATCTTCAATGGATTCATTATGCTTCTCCCACTCATCTTTAACATGGAACTTGTTCTAACTTTGTGGGAAATTTGCCTTATGAGGAAATCGCTCTGGTCCCTGGGAGAGGGACAGGAGCGCCTAGGACAAAATAGGTTTCACTTGCTCTTTGCAATCTTCAAAATTATCTTCAATAGAGTGGTTATGCCTTCTTTTATTTGCCTCAAACCTAAAACTCACTTCACCTTCACCAAAAACTTGTCCTCTAAGAAAATCGCTCTGGTCCCTTGGGGAGGGACAGGAGCGCCTTGGGCAATTTCATCAAGTTCTCGAGTTATTTACAACTTCATTCTTTTTTGAGGCATTCCAAACATCTTTACCATCATGCCCTTTGGCTTGGACTTAACCAAATTCGGAAGGGAATGCTAGATAATGTATATTTCGCCCTGGTCCTTGACTGAAGGACAGGAGCGATTTTGTATTTATTAGCTCAATTGTGTTTCGCCAACTTTCAAAATTCATCTTTGACGGATTGGTTGGGTCGCCCTTCATTCATCTCTAGCTTGAAATTCGCTTTTCTTTGGTCCAAAACTTGTCCTTTGAGAAAATCGCTCTGGTCCCTTGGAGAGGGACAGGAGCTATCTTTAAAATTCGCCTTGGTCCCTGACAGAGGGACAGGAGCGAACTTGCCTTTTTGGGTAAATTTTCTCTTTCGGGATCCATTCAAGTTATATTCAATAGGCAAAACGCACCTTCCTTGATCTCTTCCACATTGCGAAATCATTTAATCCTGCAAGAATAAGGCAAACTTGGTGTTCAAGCTCCGGTCCTTGAGTGAGGGACAGGAGCGATTTTGTCATTTTAGCATATTTCCTTGCTTGCAAATTACTTCAAACTATATTCAATGGACAAAACATGCCCTCCTTGACCTCTTCCAATCCAAAAATTGTCTTGATCCTGCAAGGACAGTGTAACTTTGAGAAACAAGCTCCGGTCCTTCAGTGAGGGACAGGAGCGATTTTTGTCCTTGAGGTCAAATGTTCAACTTTTCATTGCAAATGACTAAGTCTGGATGCTCCATTAGGTTGATTTCATCCCTTATTGCGTCCTTGATGCTTTAATTTGATCAACTAAGACCAAATATGGTCTAAGTAAGCCATTTCACCCTGGTCCCTGGGAGAGGGACAAAAGCGATTTGGCCTTAAACCTTAAAAAACTTGCCATTTTGAGTCTCAAAAATCTTCAAGATCTTCAATTTGCGTTCTACTGCATCCCTTGGCGACCCTGCACAAGACAAATGAAACAAGTTAATAATCAAGATGCATAAAATACCAATTTCGCCCTGGTCCCTGACTGAAGGACAAGAGCGATTTTACCCCTAAAGGCCAAAATATCAAGAATTTAGGCTTTCAGTCACTTCACAAGGCATTATTAGGTCATCTCCAAGGCCAGGGGTCAATTATCAAACTTTCCAAAATTTGGTCAAAACTCACCTGGACAAAATTGCACAATTCCATCACTAACACTTAGGCAAAATTTGAACTTGCTTTCAAAATCTTGACTGGACCCAGACGGACACACCTGACATCCTGACAGACTCGTCCTATTTCAAAATTGCAATTCATACGAGGATGCTCAATAAACTTCCAAAAATGACTGGACTTCGGCTTGAAAATACTAAAAAGGAAACCCTAAGGCTTAGCCCTAATCCAGACGACTCACTCACTTACTCAAAACCCTAAAAGCAGAGAGAGAAACAGGCAAAACTGAGCAAAAAAGAGGGGGTCCCCATTTTAATGGGGCGATGTGTGAAATGGTCACAACACATACCTATAATTATTAATGTAAATATTGCATAGGATGTGTAATAAATATAATATTAAATGCACTGGGTATGCGTCTGAAGAGAGACACGACCAAAACAAATACAAACAAAAGGGCAGCGAACTATAAAGTAATCACATCTCTTCTAAAAAGAGACGTGACCCTTAGTTTGACCCGCCACATACTATAAGACAAACACATCAAAGGGGGACAAGGGATCACGGAGGAATATATGGAAAGGAAATCAACTACAGCCAGGAGACCGACTGCCAAGTATGCCATCATACTCAGATTCTAAAGGATATGAAATTATTGGTACGTTAAAATTGTAGCCCTATAAATACGTCTGTAGAATGATATTTCTGTCGATGTTTAAACCAATTTCCAAACTGTATAAAATATACTCCATCACGGAGAACTTTAAGCGATTCTAACAGATCTTATAATTCTGATTAAAAGACTGAAAATAAGCATCTTTTACAACTTGCACCAGTATAATAAATAAGGTAATGATAAAGTCTGAACAAAGAACACAATAACATCATATGTAATAACTTATCATTATATGGCTGCTCTTTGAGAGGAGGGGGATCTGTAGTGGGGTCGATTGCCCACCTAAATAGCCCACCTACTGTGTAAAGATGAACCAGTAGGCCAGGAGGGCAAGTGACCGCTCCTGGGTTTGGGTCTGGCATGATGAACCACCATTACCATCCATCGTCCTTTGGAAAGATGCAGGGCATTTATAAGATAAAGTATAAATCTGTTTGGGAGAATAATTAGGAGACTGAATCTATGTGATTACCCCACTCAATTCTCAATGCGTTAAAGTGAATTGAGTATGAACAATAAACTGATGTTTACTAATTCTGGAATGGCAATTGTTCAATATTATTTCTGTTTCTTGTATTTGTAATCGATGTATTTTGTGGATACTTCCGTACGACTTCCGCTGTGTTAATTAATACAAATATAGTCTTTTATGATGAATAATTAAATTCAGTTGTTCCGTAAACCTAATTCCCAATTGTATGTCCTAGTTTCTGACCTGTCTCCTTATAATGACTGCCAGGCAAACTTATCAGTAATAGTAATCTAAGAAGGGGACATCACATAGAATCTATAACCTGCAATATAACCTTCACAATAGAGAAACAGATATCTCACCAGTGAGATGAATCAATTTGAGATGCTGTACAATTTAGTATGTACAGTAGCCTTTCATAAATGGGCAAGAGTGGTAGGTAGGAGATTACGTGATATGGACATTTGTCTCAATCATATGTGAGGTTAGGTAGAGTCCAACTACTGACAACTATCCAGCTACAAATATTAATGCAACCTAAAATATTAAATGATAAATGCCTAGTTGGACTTAAGCATGAGTGAATATTATTTATTCCAACAATTTCTCCTCATATGTTCATGGTGCTACACATTAGAAGTCAAGATAATTGTTTGGCAAGTCTATACTTACTGTTTCTTCTAAAAGCTTGCAATTTGATGACCAATATATGGAATATCCTTAGTAGTTTTATTGATCAATATGAGCAATCAGATTTTGTTAAGATTTTTTTTTTCATTCTTAGATGTATTCTACAATCTAGGATATATTTTGGCCATAGAAGGTCCACGTGATTGTGTTTTGAATTCTTGGTCATTATTTACTTGTGGATGATCAACGTGTTATCTTTAGTGTTAGTTCTCACCTTTTATATATAGATGAGTTGTGCTTTCATCACATGTATTGCAAAATAGGGTAAATTCTGTGTTTTGTGTTCTAATTACAAAAATTAATGATTGACAATCTTAGCACAAGAAGAATTAGTAGTGCACTAAGGGAATTGACTTATTCTGGAGGTTGCTTAACCTTAAGAAATTGTGTTTGAGCGTTTGGGTTGTGAATTTGGACCAATGGGTGCAACATCAAAAGTTTGGTTCAACTAATCAAGAATCTTTTTGAGCATACCCAATGGGACATAAGCTAAATGGTGTTGGCCTAACTGCAAAAGTCTTGTAAACTTAATAAGCTTATGTTGAAGATGTGATGGTGGTCTTGGATATGTGCTCAAAAGAGAACTCAACACTCTTCACTTGGTTACTCCTTTGCTGATGCAAGCTAAAATCTCTACTATGAACATGTGGCTTATGTGGCTCGAAACAGATAGTAATGTAATATTAATATACAACAAGAGGAAGTTGACCATCTATAATGTAATGTTAATATGTTTGCCTTATTTGTTCTATAATATCTTTTCCTCCTTAAGGTTGGTCCCATGCATTCATTGATTTGCCTAGATTATATTAAGAGGTGACTAGGGTTTGACTAGGGTTTATAAATGCTGCAACCAGGTATTAGGATGGTGCATGACAGTCTGCCCTTCCCAAGATTGCTTGTCCTCAAGCAACGTAGGTTGCTATAAACTAAATCATGAAGGTCCCAAACCGATGCTTGGAGATATGGATTCTTTATTTAATTTGGTTGACCCAACATTTACACAATATCATGGATATATCTTTCTGTTAAAGCAAGGGAGATCTTAACACATAGAAAGATGAGGATTAGAAGCATGACACACATCTATGACCTTAAATGCAATGTTCTTTTTTAAAGTGAATTTATATCTTTTCAGTCCAATTTTGTTATTCTCGGATTCTAGACCAATCAAGGAGTCCCTCTTGATTGATGATAGACCATACCTAGAATAGCTATCTAGGGTGAAATGGTAATACAAAATAAAGATCTTAGACCAAGCATTTTCATAATTGTTAAGCATAGACACACATGGAGTAGACATGCTGGAAACACATCAGGTATGAACCAAACATGGAGCATACACATAAATACTAAGTTGCCGGTTCGGGTTCGGGTTCTGGTTCGGGTTCGAAGAACCCGGTACGCCGGTACGGCAAAATTTTGAAAAGGGGTTTGGGTTCGTTTGGGTTCGTTAGTACAAAAACATGTAAATTTATATATATATATATATTATATATATATATCAAAGCCTATAAGCATGAATTAAAATATGCATGTCACATAGCATCATATGAACAACAAAACAAACATAAACTTGTAATCATAGCATCATGATCATACCATAATTGATAATAGCATCATATACATCAAGTTTAATATCAAAATGACAAAATATTCAAGTATCATTGTTTCAACTTTCAACAATATAAACTTAAAAGTTTAATCATCAAATGGATCATCTAATTCTTCATCCTCCTCCTCCTCCTCCTCCTCATCCTCATTGACATTGACATTACATGAGCCAATGCCACTTGCACTTGCACTATAAGTTGGCTCAATTTCCAAGTCATCAAGTGTCAATGCAAGAAGCTGAGAACCAGGAGCATCCAAATCAGTATGCTCTGGCTCTATATCCCACATCTTTGTTTCCCCTTGTGTGTAGTCATGTTGTTTGTGTGAAAGAAGACGTAGGTTGGAATGCACATATACTAAATTCTCCGCTCTTTTTGATAGCAGCCTATTGCGCTTTACTGAGTGGATGAAAGAGTATGTGCTCCAATTTCTTTCTGAAGCAGATGAACTAGCAACCTATGAAGACAAAGTAAACAATTAAAGTTATACATTAATAAAAATAAAATTACTAGCAACCTATGAAGACAAAGTAAACTATAAATAAACTAAAACTTGTAAATTAAAAATTTTAATTAATTAAACTTACTTGTGATAAAACTTTTATAGCGAGGGGTTGTAGGTGTTGGAAGCATGTGCCATGGAAGTACCACCAGCTATGAGCATCTTTCTTGGATCTATGACGAAGTGCATCAACACTTAGACCATTCCCATTTGCAAATTCTATGAACTCATTTGTAACAACATCTCGCAAATCATCATCGGGATATAGTCTAAGAAATGCTGCCTTATACCCATCAGATACTTCTAGATCTCTCCATGGTGGAATCCTTCCTGGTTTATCAAGAAACTGATTGCTATAGTACTTAGGTGTCAAGGCATAGGCAAGAAGGTGCAAAGGAGTGGTCATCTTATTCCACCTCTCTACAATAATTAATTCCAGTTCTTTGAAGAATTTCTCCTGAGGATCATTCTCTTTTTCATTTATAGTGAACTTTATTTTTTCAAGCATTGAATCAATGCCATCATAAATCTCACCTATGCAAGGCCTATCCATGTCTGTATAGCGAATCATACTCATGATGGGCTCAGTGATACTTAGGAGATATGTAACAAGATCCCACCATTTCTCATCCAATATTCTATCCCTAATTTTTCCTGCCCTCTCAGTGCTACTTTGCTTCCATACAGTCCAATTGGTGCTGATCACCATATTGCATAGTGCCACTCTAACTTTCACAAGTCGTCTTAAGACGATTGTGTTTGATGCAAAACGGGTCTCAGCAACCTATAACACAAATTAATGCCAAATTATTAAAAAATAAAGCCAAACTTTAAAGAAGAATACACAATATAGCTTACACAATGATATTATTAACATTGAAAATTCAAAAAAATCAGAAAATGTAAAATTAAATTACTATTTCACTTACCTTCAATAGCTCCAAATTCGAATAGGTTCTAAAAATCCCTTGAGACATGTGGTGGTTTGTGATGAACATCTGGATGTCCTCAGCCTCTGCATACACATCTCTGATCCATTTTATTTTTTGCCCAATCCTTTGTAGCATAAGATTGAGTGAATGTACCGCACAAGGTGTCCAAAAGATGTGATCATAGCGTTGCTCAACCAACAAACCAGCAGCTCTACAATTTTTTGCATTGTCCATTATGACTTGGACAACATTGCGGGGTCCCACAGACTCAATGGCAGAGATGAGAATTTCTGCAATAAATTCGCCATCTTTTATTTGGCCCTCACAATCCACAGCTCTCAAAAACATTGCCCCTTTAGGGGACACCGCTATGACATTGATCAAGGGACGGTTTTTAGCATCTTTCCACCCATCTGAAACAATTGTTACACCTGTCTCAACCCACGAATCCCTTATGGGTTTCAATGCATCTTCAACCCTCTTCACCTCTTTCTCCAATAATGTTCCACGTACCTTCTCATAACCGGGGCCCTTATACCCTCTTGGTGCCTCATTAACACTTTTTATCATTTGCTTCCAATATGGGGAGCGAACAACATTGAATGACAAACCATTTGCATAAATGCACCTTACTATATCTTGATCAGCATTGTCTCTACTCTCATTTTGGAATGCGGTTTCTAAAGGCCCTTTTGTTCTTTTACGTGTCAAGGGTGGTTCACTTTGAGGTTCATTTGTGGCAAAGAAGGGGTGGTCTTCTACTACAATACTGGGATTAGAAGGGCCTTGCATTCCCCTTGTTTTCTTTGATGCGGTTTGGTTCAATCTACGGGCTTCCCTCTCTTCTGCCGCCTCATGCTCCCTAATATATTTCATCACTATCTCATCTGGTATAGGTTTACCATTTTTGCCAGGGCATTTTTTGATGCCTCTTCCTTTTATTCCACACAAATGGCCTACCACTCGATAATATGAACTATTACGTTCAATATCACATCCATGGCATTTCCAACGGAATCCCCCACCTCCCGGAAGTTGTTTTATAATGTCCACATATTTCCATAAGGGAGAATTTGGATCATTTCTTTGTTTTGCAATTACTTGTTCATTGCCAATGGAGGAAGATGTAGATGCCATTCTAGTTCCTATGGCAAGAAATAAAATAAACATATTCAAAAACAAAAAACTAAATAATGAAAAAAAATTCAAGTTTCATGTTTGACAATTTGTGAAACAAAAATAGTTGGAAAAAAATGTTTAAAAACCTACCTCTTGCTGCCAATGGAAGCTTGAAAATGTATGGAAATGATGCTGCAACACTTGTTGAAGCTTCTAAAATCAGTCTTCAACTCCTCCTCTTTGATCTTGGAAGCCAAATTTTGTTCAACCTCTCTTCAACCTGCTCTCATAAAAAATTTGTTTGCAACACAAATGAGGTGAAATGTGTCAATAAGATGTTTTAGAAGTGTTTTTTAGGTTATAATTTTCGCTTTTTTAAAGGCGGAATTGAAAAAAAAATAAAATTTGGTTTGTTTTTTAACTTATTGGGCCGCCCAGCCACGCGGGTTCGACTGGGTCCGCCCGGGTTCGACTGGGTTCGACCCGGGTCGAACCCACCCTGGGTTTTACGAACCCTGGTCGAACCCAGGTCGAACCGGACCCGTACCACGGACCCGGTCGAACCTGGACCCGTACCAGGGCTTCCCAGGGGCGAACCCTGCAACTTAGCATAAATATATGCAGACACGAAGCATACACACAAATAAACATATTGTTAGATCCCTTCTCATTGACTAGAATGCATCCATTGATTTATCTTTACCCTACAAGTTGGCAGGATCAAGGCTTTGATACCAATTGTAATGTCCCCAAATTGGGATTAACTTGCTTGTGCCCGAATTAACAATTCCAACTATATAATTTATCCTTTAACAATAACATACTAAAGTATTTTCATGTAATCATTAGTAAACTTAAGAATCAATGAATAAATACATGGATCAGGAAACAAATACATTATATGGAATGATAAACATTATTACTAGCTAACTACCCCATAATCAATCATAGTTTAGTGCGGTAGGAAAACTCGAAAGGGCACCAATAAACTACTCGGCCCAACTAAGCCCAAGAGCATGTGGCATCCAACCATGCCAACTCGCCCATTGACCCACAAGTGGCAAGAACATCCCACTATGACAAGTTCCATCTCTTGGGGTGGTCTACTTAGTTTGAGGGAACCGATAAACTGCATCTCCCTAGCTAGTTTCCTTAAACTTTACATCTGATTGATTATGGGACAAAATAAATATATATATAGCACCCTATATTATAATAGATAAAGTATTAAAAACATTACAAAGAAATCTACAGCTGGTGGATCAGAAAGATCATTCCACCATTGAGCTCCAAGATCCTTTCCAATTGAGCTACAGTAAATAGATCTTCTTTTTCAGCCAGAAATTATTCGGATCTTCCATATTGGGTTTGACAATCCCTTTCGTAAAAAGGGTCCATGCTGTCTTCATCTTTCCTTTTTTGCCTTCAGCTTCCAGGTTGAAGATGGAGGCTAATTCTCCCGTGTGTGACTTTAGTTGCACCTGATGAACATTTACAATGGCAGCTTCATAATATTCCTTAGTTGTAAACCTTCTTCCAACACTCACCCCAGCCATAGTGTTGCCCACTACTTGTATTATGGGGTTGAGTAACCTTGCATTAATCTCCCCATCATGTATGTGTCCACTCTCTTGAGCCCAAACATTGGCTCCCAGAACCTTTATTATTGCCTCCTTTGCTGATGGATCATTTGAATCAGGAAAAGAGTCTTGCGAAGCATTCCTCCTGATCTTCCTTTGCACACCTGCACTGCACACCAAAGGGTCTTGCCATATTTTGTGTTAGATTTGCTTGTAACATAGTCTACATAAATAGTGATAAGCAGACCTTTGTAAATATTTTTGTTCCTTGGTAATGCTTTTCTGTCTCCGCGTGAAAGACCACATCAGGATTGTGCGTGGATATGTTCCAGTATTTGTAGAGTTTTAATTAGTTTTCTTTGGAGTGTTTTTTACTTTTTGCAAGGGTCATTTGATGTCTCTGTTGCAGTCGGTGATCTTTTTTATCTTTTTGCAGTGATATTTGACATTTCTGTTATATTTTGTGGTGTTTGTGCTGAGGGAATTGTACTTGAGATCTCCTTGTTTACGAGTTCTCTTAATTTGTGTGTAATGTCCCCAATTTTTAAGTGATAATTAAATTGATTTTTATTAAGTTGTCAACAAAATAAATAAAATAATGATGACTTAATATTAATTAATTTAAATAAACAATAATAAAATAATAAAATATTATTATACTATCACTTTATTAAATATATTTCTCCAGCAAGTCGGCTTATCTTCTAGATTCTTCTTGGAGGTCTTTATAAGGCGGATCATGATGATGTATTGGGCATGCTTTGGATTTGATAAACGAGTTAATATTTCTAGAGTCGAAAACCTTTTGAAGTACAGGGAAGGGCTGGATGAAAACCTGGTTCTTCTAAAGGAGTGGATTCACGAGGGAGTTCACAGCTGGGCCAAATTTGTAAAGTCTCCATTGGAGACAAATTTGTAAAGGTTTGTTTCGGAAATAGAGAAATTTGCAAATAAATTATATTCTGAATATTGTATGGTATATCAAGTTTATATTCTGGAGGTGAAAATATCATTATTCAGAGAAATAATAGTGCCATTGATTTGCCTCTATATTTGTATTGCAATATCTTCATGTTTATATGATTATCAGGCTTTATAACAATCAAGTGACTATATTATTTGTGGAGCTTCAAACATTTCACTGAAATCGTGGTTGGAGGTGTATGGCAAGGGATTCTTGAACCGACTCTTTTAAGAGTCTCATATATATGCTTGATGGTGTGGGTAAATATTTATGTGGACTTATATTATCGGGGATTATAACATTTTCACCGCCACAGGCTAAAGGCTTGATGAATTGATTAACGCATGGTGATGCACTTGTCTAGGGCAGAATAAATAATATAAGTCAGATACCATTTATATTGGGAAGATTATCGTCAAAGGAAGTATTTCGGGGTGGAAGCCTCTTATTGTGGATCGTAACTTTTTGTGTTTTTGCGAAGGACTTCATGTGGTGCTATGCTTGACGGATGTTGGCGACTATAAGTTTGCGCCTTCCAACGCAAACTTATCTTTTCCTAATCGCAACCAATCACTATGGCTGCTGAGTGTTGTGTTTGAAAGTGTTGGTGGTTTGTAGAATTCAATTGAGTGATATCTAAGGTTGTTTTGTGACCTTTTTCACACATCGCCCCATTGCAAATGGGGACCCTCTCTTTTCCTGCCTTCTAGGGTTTTTGTTAGTGTCCGGTGGCCTTCCGCTTCAGTTTTGTCAAGCCTTGCAGAGTTTTGAACAATTCGAGTCCTAGAAATTGAAAGTTAGTTTTTGCAAACCAAGTGATTATAGAGTTAGGACACCGTCAAAGTGCCTAGAAAGGCCAAAGGACGAAGATCGCAATTGATTTGGATGAATTTGAACAACTTTCTATTTTTAGAAAGTTTGCTTTTTTGCTTTTTCCTATTTTTAAGGAAGTTTCGTTTTTGGTATTTTTAGCCCAATCCTCGGTATGGCTATTTTTAGAAAGTTTTCCCTATTTTTTAGGGATGTCTGCTTTTTGCTTTTTCGGAATGGGGACCTAGGGTTTGCACTGATACCACTGACCTGCTTCGACCGTGATCCAAAATTTCCAAGTTTTGACCTAAAAAGCCAGTTTCCTACATTTTAGGGGTCATGATGCTTTAGATGGTTTGCCTGAGTATGGATTTCAAATTTCAAGTTAATCTGGTTAAATTTGGTTAAATTGTGAAATTTTGAAATTTTCCCAAAATTTTCTAATTCTAGCTAATAGATGATGTTGAGTGTTATGGCAGGTGATAGAAACTCCGCCCAAGATGCTAGCGATGGAGAAGTCTGCCTAGAAGAGGGAGTATGAAAGTCCGCTATGTGTTGAGGCCACTCTGAAGTCCGCCTTGAAGAGGGAGTATGAAAGTCCTCCATGTGTTGAGGCCACTCTAAAGTTCGCCATGCATTGTGGAGTAGACAAAGTCTGCCCCTGGTGATGGTTTCAAAACTCCGCCCTCAAGGAGACCTTTCAAAACTCCGCCATGCCTTGAGAAGCCTCCAAAGTCCGCCTTGGGAGTGGTTTCAAAACTTCGCCCTATGCCTCGTTGAGGTCACACTAATGTCCGCCATGTTGGAGTCCACTCTAAAGTCCGCCATGTTGGACCTAGCACCAAACTCCGCCCTATGTTGATGGCCAACAACCTAAAGTCCGCCATGCATAGTGAAGGGAAGAAAGTTCGCCCAAGAAGAATGCCTTCCTGTAGCGTCGTAAATTGTACGCACTTGCTAGGGTGGTACAATTTCACACTTGGT
The DNA here is from genome assembly GCF_030272615.1 of Cryptomeria japonica. Classification (NCBI taxonomy): domain Eukaryota; kingdom Viridiplantae; phylum Streptophyta; class Pinopsida; order Cupressales; family Cupressaceae; genus Cryptomeria; species Cryptomeria japonica. The sequence goes on along the minus strand of NC_081410.1, from coordinate 455,954,808 downwards.
TTAGCACCCGCCTTGGCGTATTTTGCATTTTGCATTGCATTTCCCCTTTAGCACTTAATTAGGTCTAAGGTTCTATTTTTATCATCTCCCATATCATAAAGTTGGGCCCTTTTCATTAAAGTGTGCCCCTTTTATTTTATTCCTCCAATACATCATTTAATCAAAAACCCTAATTAGGTCCTATTTTGAACTTGGGGGCTTGATTTTGGGGGTCAAAACATCTTGAAATCAGCTGTAACTTCGGGATTTTCTCTAAAATCATCATATCCGACGGCCCTGAAAATTTGGTGAAAAGTTGTCGGGACCATGGCGCCCGGAGTGCACACGGTCCCGGACATTTTTCTCGAAATTTTAGGAGCGCAATCCAATCATAAAATAAAGCTTAACCCCAAGAAATTGGCGGGAGATTCAATCTCTAGGTCGGCCAAAAGTTGAAATTAAGACCTAGGGTTTCATATATAAGAGCTCTCTTTCTTCATTTGAAAGGATCCAAATTTTTGGTTTCAGGGGCCTTCTATGCAGCGAAAGAGCAGATCTTTGAAGACTTCAACAACATTCAACATCCATCCATCAAGCATTCATCAATTTCATTCATCCATTTAGGGCTTTGAAGACATTGAAGAGCAATAGGGGATCACAGACTGAAGATTGGCTTGTACCCCTCCCTTGGGGTTGGGTATGATTTCATGTTGTTTTCATGTCTTTGCATAAGCCTCATTATATCATTTGTATTCATGCTTTAGATCACTTTGCATCTTGATTTGGAGCATTTACATTATCATTTACAAACAATTAGGGTTTACTTTCTAGGTTGCTCTAGTTTGCTTACTTGCATTTTAGGATCTTGCACACACACAAGGTCTGCACACACACTACTTTTACAATACAACTTGGCTATTCGTGGAGGTGGAAATCACCAAAGCGGGGCTTTGACTAAGGCAAAACCCTATATAGCCGCCCACCGTACCTTTTCAGATATAAGTGCAGATTTTGGGATTCGGACTACGCCGCAAGTTGCAGATCCGGCAGAAGCAGACAAAAATTGAGCTACACACCAATTTTCAGGGCAAAAGACTAGCACAGGGGCGTGGGGCCCTGTTGACGTGTATTTTGTACACCATCATACACAGAATAAAATACCTAAAGGCATCTTATCCTCTCTTGAGAAAATAGTCTCTAACTGCTGAAGATTCGCATAAAGGATCAGTTAGGATGACTCCAAGGTTCCTTTTAGTAGGGTCTCTACATGTGGATAAGCTCGCCGTGGTATGATGTGATTTGCTGGAATCACAAGGGGACTTACATTTGATGATTGAACTTCCGATCTGCTTTGCTGAAACACAGGCTCTGACTAACTTAGACTTGAAAAATGAAAAAAGGATAAGGGCGAAGAGAGGATCTAATCCTAATACTAAGAATGTAGGAGCAATGACTTGATTTTTGATGAAACTCTAACTAGATCTTGTTTTGACATCAATGGAACATCTACACAAGACTAGTGCGATCTTCTAAGGGAAGCTTTATGATGTTCAAATCATCACCGCAGGCATAGATACCATCCAAGTTGATGCATATCAATGAAGAGGCAACAAATTGAAATTGAGCTTAAGCTGAACGATTCCAGTTGACTACACAAGGCAAGTCTGCAATCAACAAACTGCTAGTAGTATGGATATACGAATTTCCACCATTAATCAATCACATTTCCTCCATTCATCTAATCATCTACCATCTAAGATTGAAGACTCAACAAGAAACCATGCAAATTGCAAGAAACGACACACTTCACCATTACTTCAATGAAAATGGAGTTTGTTTACAATCAATGGCAACAATTTCTTGCCTTGTCCTCCTATTCTACTCTAATTGCTATTCTATCAACTATATTCTAACTATTATTTACATACTATCTCTAACCATTGCTAATTAGCCTTTACAAATGAAATGCCTGGGCTTATATAGTGCCCACAATACAATTTGATGGCTTAGATCAATTCAAGATCAATGGCCAAGATTCAACAATGAAAACCCTAATAAGGGTTTGTTACAACCATTACATAACATTTAATGCTTGACCAATGAAATAATTGTATTGCTTGGACACATGTCCTCTCTAGAAAAATCGACCAATGGATAGCCAGGGTAGGTACATCGGAGTTTGTGCCACCTTCCATGAGTTAATTACATTGAATCTGGACATGCTGAGATGGACCTCACTGATTGGAGACGTGATGACTAGGATGCCACCTCATCTGACACTTGTAACTTTGGTAAATATTCAACTTGATGTTGTTGAGAAGCTTGCTTTAATTAATTCATCTGGAATTATTTGCTTCTTCAACGAGCCCTTGTTCTAACTCCTTGTGTCCTTGATGTGTAGGATGATGATGTACCTCGCCTTCGAACGTTGGATTGAAAGAGGTTGCCCATGTCCTTACTAGATCGTCCTGGTGAAGACCTGATTTTCCTTGAAGAGATCTCCATTTGATGCCTACACAACATTTCAAAATTAGTACCATGATTTTGCAATACATAACATAAATTAGAGAGCAAATTTTAGGAAACTTAATGATAAGTTCTTTATTAATCATTTCCTAAAAACGACTATTGAGCTATGAATTCAAAATTTCAAAATTTAAGGCTATGACGATCAAAATTCAAAATCAATAAAACAAATATCGCCATACCTCAGTTGAGAGCTAACTCTAGAATGCAAAACAAGGAATTTGCCTAGGCAAAATCAAAATTAGATGGCTTCAACGTGATCTCCTTTAAATGAACGATCCCTTTATCAATTCATCACCCTTGAGGATATCTTTGACGTGGTCTTTGGCAAGTTCGCCCAACTTGAGACTAAGCTCGCACTCCTTTGATGATGTCTGCGCCCTCCTCTTGAATGACAATTTCGCACCTCCTTTGTATTCTCTAAATCGCATGCTAATGAAGGATGTTAAATGATGATTTGAAATGAATAAACCACCTCCCCTTTATAGGCGCTTACCTTCATATTGATCTTAGGCCGACTTTGGTAAATAAGACAAATTTAAAATAAACTTAAAAGGCCGACCCTTGTAAAATGAAACAAATTTTAAATCAAGCGCCCCATTTGATTTTTTTATTAATTAATAATTAATTATTAAATGCCTTTATTATTTAAATTAATAAATTTCGATTTTTATAAAGGCAAAAATAATTAATAGATATCAAGCGCAAATTTTAAATGCCATTTTTAATTAAATTTGCAATCCATCGATTTTAGCATTTAAAATAAATTTAAAGAAATGTGTTTGAGCGCCAAATTTTTGAAAATGAAATAATACGTACCTCATCGCCCTGGTCCCTGATTGAGGGACAGGAGCGATCCATCAATTTGGTCTTGATCCTTGCATTTTTGACGTCCAAAATCTTGATCCTTACGTTCAAATCGGCATTTTAGCTGGGTCCTTCAAGTTTGATTGACTTGTTTGTGCGAAGGAATGTCTTTAAGGTGTGATATCGCCCTGGTCCCTTGGAGAGGGACAGGAGCGATCCATGTGTTCTAGCTAGAATTTGCCACCTTTCAACCTTTGTTCCTCGTTCATTATCTTTCAAATGGCGTCCTCGATCTTGCCCACCCTTGCATTGTCTTGATTTTGAAGGAGCATGAGTGTTTTAATAGAAATCGCTTTGGTCCTTGTCCAAAGGACAGGAGCGATATAAGTTCCTTAGCTCAATTGATAGCATTTTGACGTTCAAAACTCTTGTATATCGTCTTCAAAAGACACCTTAGACCTTTTACCACTTTGCAAAACCTTGACTTAACGTGATTTATGCATGAATTGGCAAATATGGTGTATATCGCTCTGGTCCCTTCCTGAGGGACAGGAGTGAACTTCAACGTTTTGAGCTTGTCTTTGCCTTCTTCAACTTGTAATTGCTATCAACGAGTAAAATGAAGTCCCCTTGATTCTCCTTGGTCGCTTGAAACATGATCAACTTTAAAAATCTAGGCCTTTATGAGAATTTCGCTCTGGTCCCTTCCTGAGGGACAGGAGCGAACTAGGAGTCTTGATGTAAATCCTTCAATGTTGACGATCTTTGATGCTTTGCGCTTGATTGGGACGCTTCGAAATGTCCTTGCCACCTTGTTCTTTGTCTTGGAGTGTCTTGAATTTGGAGGAACGGCAATATAATCATCATATCGCCCTGGTCCCTTGGAGAGGGACAGGAGTGATCTTGCTCTTGTAGGCTCCACATCATATTGCTAACCTCTAAAATTATCTTCAACGGATTCGTAACATTCCATTCCATTGATCCATGCCTTGGGTTTGATTGTAACTTAGCCAGAAAATCATCTATAACAAAAATCGCTTTGGTCCCTTCCTGAGGGACAGGAGCGAACTTAAGCATTTTGGTCCTTTGATGGCATTTGGTAATCTTCAATTTATCTTCAATGAGTTCATTTCACCTCCTTCCTTGCCTTCAAACATAAAGTTGACTTGATCTTTGCCCAGATCGTACCTTATGAAGAATTTCGCTCTGGTCCTTCAGTGAGGGACAGGAGCGAATTTGACCCTCTAGGCAAAAACTTCATCATTTCGTTGTTTTTGATCAAGTCTGGATGCTCTATCATGCTCATTTCGTCCTTCACCATGCCTTTGATGTCTCGATTCGTCCAAACAAGGTCAGGAATGGCTCAACTAAGCATATTCGCTCTGGTCCCTTGGTGAGGGACACGAGCGATTCGCCTTGGTCCCTTGGAGAGGGACAGGAGCGCTTTTCGCTCTGGACCCTTGGAGAAGGACACGAGCGAAATTTGACTTTTCGCACTCTCTATCAGGATAATTTTTATGGAATATAACATTTAAGTATAAGTTTTCTTATACTTTAAGTTATATTCCATATATACTTTCAGGATGTTTGAGAGTGGTTTCAGACCTCCAGGAGTTATATTGCAAAATCTAGTTTTTGGAGGTTTTTTCAGTTTCCAGACTTAGTCAAATTCAGGATCAGGACATTCCAGACTTAGCCAAATTTCAAGATCAGGACTTTCAGACTTAGCCAATTTTTCAGGACATTCCAGACTTAGCCAAATTTCAGGATCAGGACCTCACTCAAGCCGGACTTGCTATCCATGTGATCACCCCGACAGCACTCAAAAATGCAAAGGCTAACTAACAAAACCCTAAAAAACCGAAAGAACAAACCCTAAAAAGCAAAAAACATGGGTCCCCATTTGTAATGGGGCGATGTGTGAAAACGTCACAACAGGCCCCCTGGTCTTGCCAGGACAGGGGCGCTGGGTGCCCTGGTCCTTCTGTCAGACAACAAGTTTCAGCATTTCCGACAGCTTTTCAGGGTGCAAAACAGCAGTTTCAGGAGCAGTATCAGGACAGTGGCGCCTGCGCCCCTGTCCCGAACATTTTCACTCAGATTTTAACTCCGGGTATGCATCTGCATTCTTGCCTTGTCCTTTTGTTTACAGTTTTCTTATACTTTAAGTTATATTCCATATATACTTTCAGGATGTTTGAGAGTGGTTTCAGACCTCCAGGAGTTATATTGCAAAATCTAGTTTTTGGAGGTTTTTTCAGTTTCCAGACTTAGTCAAATTCAGGATCAGGACATTCCAGACTTAGCCAAATTTCAAGATCAGGACTTTCAGACTTAGCCAATTTTTCAGGACATTCCAGACTTAGCCAAATTTCAGGATCAGGACCTCACTCAAGCCGGACTTGCTATCCATGTGATCACCCCGACAGCACTCAAAAATGCAAAGGCTAACTAACAAAACCCTAAAAAACCGAAAGAACAAACCCTAAAAAGCAAAAAACATGGGTCCCCATTTGTAATGGGGCGATGTGTGAAAACGTCACAACAGGCCCCCTGGTCTTGCCAGGACAGGGGCGCTGGGTGCCCTGGTCCTTCTGTCAGACAACAAGTTTCAGCATTTCCGACAGCTTTTCAGGGTGCAAAACAGCAGTTTCAGGAGCAGTATCAGGACAGTGGCGCCTGCGCCCCTGTCCCGAACATTTTCACTCAGATTTTAACTCCGGGTATGCATCTGCATTCTTGCCTTGTCCTTTTGTTTACAGCTTTCCATTGTTTAATCTCAATTCTGCAATCTTGTTATTAGTTCATACTTGCACTTTAGGGTTAGGAATTGAACTTGCATCATTTTATCTTTCAATTACAACAAAGGAATAGAAACCCTAGTAGGTAGCCCGTGGCTCTCTCTTCCACAAAAAGAAGTAGCCAATTGTGTGATACCTCTAGGCTCTTTCGTATTCCACAATGTGTGTCAAAAGGTAGGATTAGGGCATGTTAGCCTAGTCTTGCTTTTTCCCCTACACACTTCCAAACTTTGCCATGTGTTGAGGGAGCACAAAATTCCGCCCTATGCCTTATAAAACTCCGCCCTAGGAGGTGTTTCAAAAGTCCGCCCCTTGGTGATAGTTTCAAACTCCGCTCTCAAGGAGACCTTCCTAACGTCCGCCATGCCTTGTGAAGTGGAGAAAGTCCGCCTTGAGAGGCTTTAAAACTCCGCCCTACGCCTTGAGAAAAGTCTCCAAAAAGTCCGCCTTGAAGAGAGAGCTCTAAACTCCGCCATGAAGAGAGCCTTCCCAAAGTCCGCCTCGATGGTGAAGATGGTAAGGTCATCAAAAGTCCGCTATGCCTTGAGGAGGTTGTCAATAGCCCTTGATGTTGTAGGGAACAAGAAAGTCTGCCAAGAATGAAATTGAAGGCAAGCAAACATGAAGAGAGCCTCCAAAAGTCCGCCCAAGCATGAAGTTGAACACTTGAAACTCCGCCCTACTCTTGGAAGTCAAGCAAAGTCAACAAGAAGCCAAGTGATGTCATCAAATCTTCCTAAAAATTGAACTTATAATCAATTTAGAAAGTTGAAAAAAGAGATTTTCAAAGATCATTGAGTTGGGAAATCAAAATGGAAACTCAAAATTGAAATTAGAAAGAAGATATTTGCAAATCAAGAGGATTTTCAGACTGAGTTCCAAATTAGAAACTTTTTGGAAGATGCTAATTTATAAGCCTAGTTTGAATTTATGGACTAAAAACAATTTTGAAACTTACCCAAGTAAAAGATTTTCAAACTAAAAGAGATGACAACACAACTCAAAATTGGATGAAACTTTCCCAAAATTTAAGTTGAATTTAGAAACATGAGTTGGATTTTTTTTTTTGTGTTTCTAATTATGAAATCAACTTCATTACAAATGCATCCTTTGTAACTTCATTCTTACACCAAGAAGTTCGAAATTCCTTAGCAAGCTAAGGAAAACATTAAGAAGTATTTGCAGATTGGTGTTCACTTGGAGAAAACCTTGATATTGTTTGCAGCTGGGCAAGCTTCTTAACAAAGAATTCACAGATTTTTGAGTGGAGCCAGCTGGTATAAGGAAGAATTGTTAATTTTTTCTAAGTTTTCTGAGAAACTTCTAGCCTTATTTCAATCTATTCGAAGGTGAAGTTGGATTTACAATGCAGATTTGTTGCATTTTCTGAGTTTTTTGAAGTTATAACACTTGGTGTTGGATTGCGATCACAATTATCCTTAGGATTGAAGAGTTTACATATGAAAATCTATTTTTATGGCTAAGTATGAAAATGGAATAGAATCTCCAAACACTTAGCCATTCGCAGCCCCTATTTTCTTCATTTTATGAATCAATTTCTAACTTTAGCTTCATTGTTTAATTGCAGATTCTAGGCACTATGAAATTTCAAGTGGACAAAGACGCTCCTCCTGAGTCAAGGATGACTTCAAAGTGGAAGAATGTTAGTGACATTAACCTCAGGCACATCAATCTGAGGGAGTTCAAGAAGCGGATGTTTGGTTTGGACAATCTCGTGCCTACCCCAATCGCACGAAAGATGATGAAGAGTGGCATCGTGCATGCTGCAGGATTTCTCCCCACCATGCAATGCACCGAATTAGTAGCTGAATGTGCTAGGCATTACAACCCCGCCAGTAGGGATATTGTTGCACCCGATGGGAGAGTATTGGCAAACATCAGCAATGAGGCCATCAGAGAAGCCTTCAGAATCCCAGAGTATCATAACGCTGTGTATGTTACCAAGGATGAAGCTGATTGCATGTATCAGGACCATTTGGAGGAGTATGACGCCATCGTCAATCATTCCTGGCTGGATAAGCTAAGGAAAGGTGCCTCCAAACTTTAGAGGAAGAGCTTGGTGAGAGCATACTTTAAGGAAGATATTGGAGATATGATCGTTCTGCTAAACAGGATAATGGGGAATCCTCAAGGTGCTCCATTCGAGCCCTGGATGTACTATTTTATAAATGAAATAATGAATGGAGTGAAGATGATAGACTGGGCTCGGATGATAAGCGATAACTTGGATAGCCAGCTGAAGAACCTGGAAGCAAATAGGACCTTCTTCATGAGCTCGTACCTGTTCTATTCCCTGGCTAGAACCTACAGATATAGAGGTCTTACTTGCAGAAGGGAAGTGAGAAACAAAGAAAACCAGTTTCCAGTCTATGATTGTTATCCCCAACTCTACATGGAAGAAAAGTTCCATTTTAAAAGGGTGAATGACACATTTCTAATGCACATCACACAGACATTGCAAGGTGGACTACATTAGAGACTCTCTCAAGAGTCTATGGACTTCATTAGTAGATTCGGATATTGTTATATCCAATACTCGAAGTTCACTTACCTTAGAATTGAGGGGTTTATCAGATCTCCCTATAAGCTTCCAACTTACCCTACCAACCGAGTTGTGTTACTCGAGGTTGTGAGGCAATTGGAGGGGTATATGGCAATTCAAAGAGATAAGCAGAAGAAGGCGCGAACCTCCTCTCTCACGATTGGGAATGGACTGGAAACATGTCCGTCATCACAAGCTGCTGCCACTGCTGAGAAGGAGCTGGCTTGGTACCCTTTTTATCAGTACAAGGTGAGGAAGAATTTTGATCCATTCCACAAAATAAAAAGGGTCGAAGGGATGACATTTGAGCACAGAGCAGATTTAGAAGAGTATTGGGCTAACGCAGCCAATAGTTTCGAGGTCAGGAAGAGATTTTGGTCAAGGATTCCCTTGAGCATGGTAAGAGCAACGAAGGTGTTTAGAGTTGTTGACCAAGTAGAAGACAGCCTTGAGCTTCAACACCCAGGCTTTGAAAAGATGAAGAATAAACCACTAGCCTTGATAGATTGGTCAGAGGGAGAGAAATCAGATTTGGTAGACCTCATGAGGTCGGTGGTCGAATATTCTAAATGGCGGACCTTTGAAAGGACGAAACCATTGAAGTCTAAAGGTGTGGCCCTGACCTATGACTTGATGGGAGTAGATGACTCTCTCTCCTCCAACCCTTGTATCTTTGCAGGCAATGCTCAAAATCTAGAGTGTTGGGTCCCAAAAGAGGAAGGAGTTGGTTGGAAGCTCTGGAAAGGCCATTGGAAAGAAGGTTGTAGGGGGGGAGAAGGGAGTCCAGCAAAGGTCATTTCATCCTAAGTGCCGCATCTGCCGTACTTGATCAGAATGCAGTAGAGGAGCAGGAGATGGACATATGTATGGCTAATAATGAAGTGAGAGTGCCTTCTCCTTCGATTGAGGAAATAATGAAAGCAGTTGTCCAAAGTCCGGACAAAGAGCAAATTTTAAATGCAGCTACAAAAGTTGAAAATCTCCAGTAGTCTTCTTGGATGGTATAGCTACTAGACCAAGAGGGATAGATGATGGGTTTGATCAGAATACCGTAGAGCAGTCGACCATTCCTGATTGGCTGAGGGAAAGGATAGGAGCTAAGGTCCCTAAGGAAGCCCATTCTTAAGAGAACACAACAACATTTCTGGAGAAGGTGAATGAGTCAGTCATAGCCAAGCCACCCAAGCCAGCCAGAAAGTTCTCTTTGATTCAAAGGGATAGTGCAGGATTCAGGATAGTTCAGATAGCTGTGCCAAAGGAAGGAAAAACTCGGGACAATATTGCCCCGGAGGATTATAAGATCACTACTATAGAGTTGGGTAAGCCTACCTAGGACCAAGAAGTCTAGTACTTCGACGACTCTTGTAACGCCCTCAAGGCGAGTTTATCTCAAGAGAGAGAGAAGAGGAAGAAGGTTGAGGAAGAAACCAGCAATGGAGGAAGTATGTTCTCCATCTTACCAGGCCACTCAACCATGAGATACCGGTCACCCCTCCACAACCTCTTCAGCAGGAGTCAATGAAGGATTACTAGGATATGAAGGGCACATTCACGCAGGCCAAGCAGTGGATTTCAGATGCTTCATCTCGGGCTGATATACTTGTGGAAAATTTAGTATTAGCACATGAGTCTGCCTCTTCGTTGGTCAACCGTATCCAGGACCTAGCTGCAAATTGGGAAGACGTGGAGGAAATTCAGGATGAAATACTTCCACATCTGAAGGTTATCCGAGGCTTGTCGAAGAGAAGTTTGGTGGATACAGGTGTCATACAGGCTGGGGATAGGTATGACTTCAACACCTGGTATTATGCTTTGGTCATCCGGATTGAAGTTTTGAAGAAATCCGAGACTAAGTGCTTTGAAACAGAGGAGAGTGTCAGGGAGATTTTGAGTAAGGTGTTTCATGTAGCATCTAAGATCTGGAAGAAAGAGAGTATAAGGGAGAAGCATTTGTAAGCAGAGAACCTGAGAGCCAGGATTCAGTCAAGCTTCTTCAAGGACTCAGGGATGATTGACAAGGGCGATCTTTCGAGGATTGCAAATTTTCTCTTCATCGATGAGAACTTTCTTGCTCAAGCAGTTGAGTGGGAAAGCATCCTCGCCACATGTACCGATGATGTGGACATCATCGACTTCCAGATTAGCAGCTTGCCAAATGTCACTATGGAGGAGGTCAGGCTTATCGTGTCCAGGTACATCGAATCTGCGAAAGAGGAAACTGGACGCTCACTTCAGTGAGAATAGTAGCTGTGCCACATGTCACTTTCTCATTCTTTCAAACTAGTAGAGTTTTGGGAAACCCTAATAAGGGTTTGTAGCTTTCAATCTGGGCCCTTGATCACTGTTTGATCTCGACCATTCATTGATTTTTGAAAAACTATATAAGGCTACCTCCTCTCATTTGGAGAGTGTGAGGTTTTTGACATATTGTTGCGTGAAGGTCATTTTCGAATAATATATTGCATGTGCGCTTTCTCTTAAGGCTTTGTAATCTCTATTGTTTGAATGATTAGCATGGTTTCAATTTCCTCAACACTTAGTTAAAATTAATCTAGATTTGCTTTCATGTTATTAGAATTGAATGAAGGATTTGATAAGTGTTAATTGACGGTGTATCTCCGCTCATACTTTTGGTGAATGGATGATTTCCATCTCACAGTGCAAAGTTAGTCTGAGCCTATCCTCTGTGCATGCCAATATTTCAATCATAAGCACAACCCATTGAAGATTGCACCCACTTTGTGTAGTTGTCCTTAGTGTGGCGAAGCAAAGTGTGGTTTCCCGAGAGCACCCAATTGATATCGTCTCTGGAGTTCGTAGGATTAGATCAGCCTTCTCAAACCCTATCTCTTTTCTCCTTTTTGAAAGTCTAAATCCCGGAAAATCTAAAAAAGAAAGAGCCTAAAATCGCTAAATCCGTCTAAGTCCAACAGTTCAAAGACATTTGTTAACGTAAGTCCCCCTTGAGATTTTCAGCATACACTACTGTTGTGACGTATACACACATCGCCCCATTATAAATGGGGACCCCTACTTTTTGCTTTATGGGGTTTGTTTTCTAGGTGTTTTAGGGTTTTGTCCGTTAGTCTTTGCATGATGAGTGCTGTCAGGGGGATCACTGGATAGCAGGCTTTGCTTAAGTCAGGGTGAGTCCGCGATGCTCCAGAATTAGGGTTTATTTGAAAGTCTCCCTTAAGCTTAGTTTGTGCTCTTGTTGCTTATGGTGTCAGGAGGTCATTGAATTTTGATTAGGGAATTTTGTCTTTTGAAGGTCTAAATTGGGCAAATTTGGCTAAGACATGGAAGGAAATGAATCAAGGATCTAGCCTAGGGCAAAGTCAAGTAGAAAAGGAGGTGAATTAAGCCTAAAAAGAAGAATTTCGCTCCTGACCCTTCCAAAGGGTCCAGAGCGAATTTCTCCACAGGACACTCCACCTTGACCCAAACTATGAGCTAACCCATTCCTAGCCTTGAATGAAGGTAAAAGCACTTGTTTGAATGAAGAAATGCGAAAAAATGAAGTTAGGATCATAGCCTAAGGTGAATTTGGCTCCTAACCCTTCCAAAGGGTCCAGAGCGAAATTCATATAAAACCTTATTTTCTTCACAAAATCTCCAAATGGATGCCAAGGTGAACTTCAAAGAGATCAAAGGAGGCCTAACAAGTTATGTCCAAGCCAAGGAAAGGAGAAGGGAATCAAGAAATGAGCCTAAAATGAGAATTTCGCTCCTGACCCTTCCAAAGGGTCCAGAGCGAAATTCATATTTCCTCTATTTTGCTCTTTGGCATGACCAAATTTGTAACTTCTAAGACATGGTTTAGGGGCCTTGGGTGCATGTTTGCCTTGAGGAGGAGGTTTAAGGCTTTGAAATGATGAAAATCAACCTGGGAGGAGAATTTCGCTCCTGATCCTTCCAAAGGGTCCAGAGTGAAATCCTCTATTTTGCCTTCCTTTGGCCTTAAAAACTTAGTTTGACCTTGCCTAGACCCAATTGGATGATGGATTGTTTGGATTGCAATAGAAGGAAGTTGATTTGATCAAGTTTGGAGGAGAATGAAGTGAACCTAGGTGAGAAACTAGCCAAGGATAGGGATTTCGCTCTTGACCCTTTCAAAGGGTCCAAAGCGAAAATCCCCTTAAACCTCAATTTCTCACTTATCAAGGCCTAGTTTTGAGTCCTAAGGCATGTATGGAAGTATTTTGACTTGTTCTAAGTCTTAGGAGGTGAGAAAAGGTGGATGAGATGGAGGATTCTAGACTAAAAGATGAATTTCGCTCCTGACCCTTCCAAAGGGTCCAGAGCGAAATTCTTGAAAACACTCCTTTCCCCCCTGCCAAAGTCAGGACCAAGATGGAGATGCAAGAAGAGCGACCTATGTTTGCCTCCCAAAGAAGATTAAAGTTGGAAAAATCAAGAATCAAGGTCAAAAACATGATTTTCGCTCCTGACCCTTCCAAAGGGTCTAGAGCGAAAATCCTTATAGCTCTTGTTTTCTTCCTTGTTTTGGCTAGGTGTTGACATGATGGAGGATGAATGGGTATGTTCTTGCCTTGAGAGGGAATTGGATGCTTTGGATGATCAAGATTTTGCCTAAGAGATGAATTTCGCTCCTGACCCTTCCAAAGGGTCTAGAGCGAAATTCACTATAAACCTCATTTGCTACCTTGAATGGGCTTAAAACCTTGTTCCTCAAGTGGAAAATGATCTATGTCTGCTCCCAACGCAAGATTTAAGTTTGAAAAACGAACAATCTAGCCCAAATCATGATTTTTGCTCCTGACCCTTCCAAAGGGTCCAAAGCGAAAATCCTCCTAGACCTCATTCCCTTCCTTGTTTGACCAAATTTTTACATCCAAGGCATGATGAAAGGAAGATTGGACATGTTTTTTGCCTTTGAGAATGTTTGAAGCGTTGAAGAGTGAGGATTTTGTCCAGGAGGGTGAATTTCGCTCCTGACCCTTCCAAAGGGTCTAGAGCGAAATTCCTTGCAAACCTATTTTTTTTGACCTTGCTTAGGTTTTAGACTTTGTTCCTTGGGTGAAGGCGATAAATTTTTGTCTTGTAATGAAGAATGAGATGGAAAGGATGAAGAACCAAGTCAAGAATGAGAAATTCGCTCTTGACCTTTCCAAAGGGTGCGAAATTTCTAGAATCACCTATTTTCTTTGCAAGACAAGTTAGGTTTTTGGTTTTTATGGCCTAGATAGGAGTGAGGCGAGGTGTCCTTGGTCTTGGAGGTGGATTGGAGTTGAAAGAATGAGGAAATGAGCTCAAAACAAGATTTTCGCTCCTGACCCTTCCAAAGGGTCCAGAGCGAAAATCCTAAAAACCATCTTATCCTCCAAATTTTGTGCCAAGCCAAGCCTAGACCAAGGTGAGAGATGCCCTTGAGATTGCCCTTGAATTGATTGTCGTCTCCAAAAATGATGATTTTGGGCTAGAGGAAGAAATTCGCTCCTGACCCTTCCAAAGTGTCCAGGGCGAAATTCATTATAGGTCCTATCCCTAGCCATGATTTCTAGTGAAATTTTCTTTTCTAGTCATTTTGAGTCAAAACTTTGGTTCCTATGGCGTATATGGAAGTGGAGTGATGTATTTTTGCTTGGCAATGTAGATTGGAGTTCAAGAAATGAAATTTCAAGCCTAGAGCAAGAAATTCGCTCTTGACCCTTCCAAAGGGTCCAGAGCGAAAAACACTAAAACCATAATTTTCTCCAAATTTTGAATAAAGTCAGGCCTAGACTAGGGTGATAGAAGCTATTTGGAATGCCTTGGAAAGATTTTTTGATCATTAAAAATGCAAATTTTGAGCTAAAAAGAGAATTTCACTCCTAACCCTTCCAAAGGGTCCAGGACTCCAGAGCAAAATTCTTCAATCTACCTATTTCCTTCTTGTGTCAAGTCGGGATTTTGAGCCCTAAGGCGTGGTTGAGGTTGAAATGATGTTACTTTGCCCTGCAAGATGAATTGAAGTGAAGGAGATGAGGAATTGAGACCTAAAACTTGAATTTCGCTCCTAACCCTTCCAAAGGGTCCAGAGCGAAATTCCCAATTTCACCTAAATTGCTCATGATGAAGATCAGGAGATGGATTCCCAAACCTTGGTGGAGAGAAGACTAGTGTATTCTTGCCTTGGAAGGCATTTTGGAGTAGAGGCATGATAGATTTTGTCCTAAAATATAAATTTCGCTCCTGACCCTTCCAAAGGGTCCATAGCGAAATTCTTAAAACCTCTATTTTGCCCCAAATTTACATCAAACTTGGTATGGGTTGAGAATATAGGGATCCTTGGGCATGCATCTAAGCAAGCGTAGTTGCAAAGTGAGGTCTAAATGAGCCAAGAATGCAAAATTCGCTCTTGACCCTTCCAAAGGGTCCAGGGCGAAATTGTTATAGAGCCTGTCCCTGGAAAGAATCTTGAGCAAACTTCATTTGATATCTTCTTGTTGATGATTTAAGGTAGAAAATGCTATGTTGAAATGAATTCGTTATATGACCTTAATCATCTTTGGTTTGTCTTGCAGATGAAAGAAAACCAGGCCAGATCAAGGACGACCTCCTCTATTCCAGCATCATCAAGGACTACCTTCTCCAGTCCAGCATCATCAGGGACGACCTTTTCCAGTCCAACATCATCAAGGACGATCTCTTCCAGTCCAGCATTTCAAGGAAAGGTACACCATCAATCCTGCACATCAAAGACAAAGGAGGTTAAAGCAAGGGTTCGTTGAAGGAGCCAATAGTTTCAGAAGAGTTAATTAAAGTTATCTTCTTAGCATCATCAAATTGAAACATCAACCAAGTTACAAGTGTCAGACAGGGTGGCGTCCCAGTCATCATTCCTCCAATTGGATTGGTCCACCTCAGCGTGTCCAGATTCAATGTACTTGACTCATCGGGGATGACACAAACTTCAATGTACCTACCCCGGTTATCCATTGGTCGAATATTCCAGAGAAGACATGTGTCCAAATAATGCAATTATTTCATTGGCTAGAATTGAGTTTGTTGTAGCAAACCCTAATTAGGGTTTTCATTGTAAAATCTCGGCCATTGATTTCAAATTGATCTGAGCCATTGAATTGTATTGAGAGCACTATATAAGCCCTGACTCCTCATTTGTAAAGGATAATAGTTAGTCAATAGTTGATAGTGAGTCAATAGTTGATAGTGGGTGAATAGTTAGCTAATAGTGAATAGTCAGCTGATAGAATAGCAATTAGAGTAAATTAGGAGGACAAGGCAAGAAATTGTTGCCAGTGATTGTAAACAAATTCCATTTTCATTGAAGTTATGGTGAAGTGTGTTGTTTCGTTGCAATATGCATGGTCTCTTGTTGAATCTTCATTTTAGATGATAGATAATTAAATTGAATGAAAGAAGTTGTTGAATGCACTTGTGTGGAATCTGTCTAGTCCATACCACTAGCCTCTTACTGATTGTAAGTGCACCCTGCGTGGTCAACTGGCATAAAATGAGCTTAATCTTAAGTCGTTACACGTCTATTGTTCATGCATTATCTTGAATGGTGATCAGTGTCTGATGGTGTATGATTTGAACGTATTGGAAGCATCCCTTAGAAGATCGCATTGAGTTGGTGTCAGATTGTTCAAGCTTGATGGTGAGACCCAACCCAGTAGGACTCCACCTAGTTGTTCATCCATCTTCTCGCATTCTAGGTAGTAGAGTAGACTTCCTGAACCCTGCATCTTTTACCATTTGTTTGTCTTCTAGTTAGTAAATAGGACTTGTGATTCCAGCAAATCAGACGTTCAAGTCATCGAGTGTAAGTCCCCTTGTGATTCCAGCAAATCACATCATACCACGAAGAGCTTATCCACGAGTAGAGAACCTACATAACAGAACCTTGAAGTTTCTCCGATTGATCCTTTTTGCGATATCTTCAGCATTCGGAAACTTTACTCAAGAGAGGATAAGATACCTCTGGGTATTTTATTCTGTGTTTGGTCGTGTACAAAATACACATCAACAACTACCCAAGAAGCTATTTCACTAAAGTCGCTTGTTCGCACTTATAGACATTGGAATTAGTAGTGATTTTTCAGGAGAGGATAGAATAGCTTTGGGTATCTTATTCTAATGTTTGGTAGATGATAAAACAAACACCAACAGGTTGCACAGCTGCATCGAAGGAGCTAAAAGGGATACTGGCTATATTGTATGGTTCCAGATAGGACTCAAGTTTTCCTGTCTTCAATTCTGTCAATAACCTTGGTTTGCATAAATCTGATTAATCTGTGTTGATGTATTTGAGTCATTGTGAGGTATTGTTGACAAACACATATTATTCTCAGAGTATTTAAATTCCAATACATGTATTGTCATATCAAATACTTCTATGCTTGAATGCCGAATCTGTATATGCACAATAGTAAGTTAAGTATGAATATGAATTAAGTATTACCAAATTAGAGGGGGATAATATAGGGAGATTTCAGTGGTATCAGAGCCTAAAGTCTTGCCAGCCTGTGGGAGCAATTGATGAGTGAAATTGCACAATATCTTTGGAGAGAGAGAAGAAGAAGAGTATCAGTATGGGTGTTGGAGATGAAGATGCTGTTAAAGCCTTCTTCAAGAGATCAGAAGAGCTGCACATCACCATGTCTGAGACATTGAAGGAGGTGGCCCAATTGTTGACAAGTCTCAATCAGAAACAGAGAAGGACAACCTGATCAAGCTAAGGAGATGGACTGACTTCAGGCTGAATACAATGCCTTGAGTGCAGCAGTCTGTGATAACATGACCTTCATTGAATACTATGGACTAAAAACAAAAGGAAGGCATAGGAGTAAGGGGTATTGTCTTAAAGACAAGTTGGATAGAGAGACTAATATGAATGAGAAGAGTACACAGCAGAAGCCAAAAGAAAACTCAGAAGCTATCATTGAAGAAAGGATAGAAAAGAAAGAGGAGTCAATTGTTTATGATCTGCAGCTTACAAATGATCATGGGAAAGACAACAATCAGCTTTTTGAGGATATGATTGAGCAAGAATTGATTATTGCACCTATAGGGGGAGAATACACAAGTCTTCATGGAGACTACAAAGTTGAAGAAAATGCTTTCCTGGAATTGGCCAAACCAGCATTGACTGATCAGCTATGTAGAGGTATGAATCCTACTAATGTTCCATTGCGTGAACCAACTCTACATCTTATTGGTAAAGAATCAAATTGTGCTTTGAATACTGATGATGTTCATACATATGAAAGCAATACATAAATTTGGTCATGTAGTGAGATGGATTTTCCTTGCTTCATACCCCTGATTACTTTGGAGAAATACGTGTCAAGATCATATGAGATATGTTGTCTTAGAGAGCTGATTGTGAAGACTAGGAGATTACCTAACAAGAATGTCCTGCAGTTTGATAATGTTTGTTTTGTCATGGATACTTCACCATGGAGTTGGTTGGAGGCAACAAACATCATAGCCAAGCAAGTGCAGGTATGGACATGTGACTTTCAGCTGGACACACCTCATAGACCAGCACTTATGAGGAAGCAACTTACCATGGAAGATGTAGTAAAGAACAACGAAGACACTTTGAAGATGTAGGAACATGATTCTGTTTTTCTGAGTTTGACCAGCATTCCTTGCATGGAGGACACTCAAGAGTGGATTGAGAAGTATGAGGTAAAAGATAGAAACTCAGATTGCTCACAATTTGATTCCGTATCAGCATTTGAAGAAGAGCCTGTGGTAAATAATTCCACTCACATTTATGTTGATGATCATTTGATTGAGCATGATGGCAGCCTAACTTCAAAACAAGAGTTTTGTGGAAGAGATGTTGTGTTGGAATGGTACGATTATGAAGACAAATCAGAACATTTGTTTGAAGATGTTAGAATTCAAGAGTCACATTACTTGGGAGGTCAATTGAGGTTAAATGAAGACATGATTATTGATGACGCTCATAAGACAATGGCAGATTATTTGTGGAAAGATCAAGGGGGATATAAAGGCCTTGAGAAGATAAATGTAATTTTCAGTTGCATGCTTCTTTTGGACCAGCCTTTGTCGAGGAGCAACCTCTCAGTGAAGAATTTGCAATGAAGGCTCAAACTATGATCAATGGAGAGAAGATTGTTTATACTCCTCGTGGGCCATCAAGGGATGATAGTGGTGCGATTGGAGAATAAATTATCCTTGATTCAGAATGGAAGAGATCTCTTTGTGCTTTGACATCTCATCATGAAGAGGGTGATTTCTTGATTGAACATGATGCTGCCCTACGTTCAGAAAATTCTGTTTTTTTCAATTGTTGACAGTAGTATTTGAATTGGGACTGTTGGCAACATTGAGGAGGATGGTTTTTGGTGCGGTACACACTGTGGGACAACAAAAATCAATGGCACATCCATGAACATGACAGCCAAGAGGATGGAGGCCCAAATCAAGCTTGAAGCATGTGATCTACAGTTAGAAACATCTCTTGAAGCAGCACTTGATGAAGAGCCTTCAACAGAGAAGGAATGTTTGAGGCTCTTGAGAGGTATGACTGCTATTCTGATTTTTGCTTGGCAACAACAGTCTGGCACTTTTGCAAAATCTTGAGTTAGCAGCCACTTCACATAAGGATGATGGTATTGAGGAGTCCCCCAATATGGGCACTCAAATTTTGTTGGAGGAATGTAATAATGATTCAAGCCAGAAAGGCTCTGATTTTGTACGTCATACCTTGGGGGATGTAAAAAAGTCACGAGGTACATGTGATGGATGGCTACAAAGAGATAGGAAGGCCAAGTGGTTTGACTGCCCAAGCAAGACAGCATTGTACAAGAACAACTTTCAGATTGGTGTGAACTAAAGAAGAGGTATGATTCAGAATTTTTTTATTGGGATAACTTCTTTGCATCATAAGGTTCGTGAGTTTCCTCTTTTAGAGAATCCATTGAAGGCTCAAATCATAGAGGAAGATGGAATAGTTGAGCACAGACTTGGTGGATCAGCCACTAGTGTTATATCTATATATGTAGAGGGAGACAAAAGTAATTTGGTTGGGCTTTTGGTCATTCGTGGAGTGTTTAAGGAGTTATCTCTTTTAGAAGCTCACATGGTGGAACTTATTGCTTTTTGGGGCCACCCTATGAAGGAGTGTACTTGGATGGGGGCATTGGTGATTCTTTGATGAAATTTAAGACTGCTCTAATTCCGGGATTTGTGACACATGACATGGAGATACTTGCCTTTGATTGGTATGCACTTGGAGAAGTGGAGACACAACTTGTCTATGGACTGAGGCATGGAGAAGTGTCACGAAGATACTTGGTCTTGAGTTGCAAATGTTTGAGTTTCAGCTGGGCTATGATCTATGGTATGCACATGATCATAAGGGCAAAAGTGTTCCAACTTTAATACATGAGTTATTACTACATACATTGTTGAGTAAGGACTGTTCTACATTGCTGAACATGGATTTTCTTGGAAGCACTTCGAGGGCAGCATTTGTTTGGGTGTTTTGGAGAGAGATGGATCTTCTCTTTATTATTGGAGGTTGGGATAATGATGAGGCATTATCGTCATTGATCATTAGAAACACTTCTTACATCATAAGTCTGATTTTCAGATTTATGGGTGTTGTTTGAGTTTGCAAAAGCAGCCTAGGGTGGGTTGATATGCTTTTTCATGTGCCTATGATGTGTGTTTTGTACATCCATTGAAGATCATGTTGAGTTGGAGAGTTGTTTGTTGTTTGTTGTTGACATCTTCTTGAGATACTTTCTCCTCATTTTATGTGGATTTGACAAAGTGATGATTTGGGATCCATTAATCAGATTGTTAGTAGGAAGGTTTCAGAATAACAAAGTGCAGGGTTCATTATTGCAGATTGCATTAGACTGGAGTAGCGGAATGATACAGTGCTTTTCTTATGGCTAGTTTGGGATCCTGGTGGTACAACAGAGAATTTCACGAGGCCAAGCAATGTTTGGGCCAGGACTGTAACGTCCCCAATTTTTAAGTGATAATTAAATAGATTTTTATTAAGTTGTCAACCAAATAAATAAAATATTCAAATGATGACATAATATTAATTAATTTAAATAAATAATAAAATTATTATTATAATATCACTTTATTAAATATCTTTCTCTAGCAAGTCGGCCTATCTTCTAGATTCTTCTTGGTGGTCTTTATAAGGGGGTTCCTGATGATGTATTGGGCATGCTTTGGTTTTGATAAACAATTTAATATTTCTGGAGACGAAAACCTTCAAGAGTACAAGGGCTGGATGAAAACCTCATTCTTCCAAAGGAGTGGATTCATGATGGAGTTCACAGCTGGGCGAAATTTGTAAAGTCTCCATTGGAGACAAATTTGTAAGGGTTTGTTTCAGAAGTAGAGAAATTTGCAAATAAATTATATTCCGAATATTGTATGGTATATCAAGATTACATTCTGGAGGTGAAAATATTATTATTTAGAGAAATAATAGTGCCGTTGATTTGCCTCTATATTTGTTTTGCAATATCTTCATATTTATATGATTATCGGGCTTTACAATAATCAAGTGATTATATTATTTGTAGAGCTTCAACATTTCATTGAAATAGTGGCTAGAGGAGTATCGCAGGAGATTAATGAACCGACTCTTTTAAGAGTCTCATATATAAGCTTGATGGTGCGGGTAAATATTTATGTGGACTTCTATTATTAGGGATTATAAGATCTTCACTGCTGCAGACTAAAGGCTTGATGAATTAATTAACGCATGGTGATGTGCTTGTATAGGGCGAAATAAATAATTTAAGTCAGATACCATTTATATTGGGAGGACTATTGTCGGAGGAAGTATTTTGGGGTGGAAGCCTCTTATGGTGGATTGTAACTTTTTGTGTTTTGCGAAGGACTTCATGCAGTGCTATGCTTGGTGGATATTGGCGATTGTAAGTTTGTGCCTTTCAATGCAAACTTATCTGCTCCTAATCTCAACCAATCATTGTGGCTGCTGAGTGTTGTGTTTGAAAGTGTTGGTGGTTTGCAGAATTTAATTCAGTGATATCTAAAGTTACACAGTTGCATTGAAGGAGCTGAAACAGATATTGGCTATATTGTATGGTTCCAGATAGGAGTCAAATTTTCTTTTTTTTCAATTCTATCAATAGCCTTGGTTTGGATAAATCTGATTAATCTGTGTTGATTTATTTGAGTCATTGTAAGTTATTGTTGACAAACACATATTTTACTCGGAGTATTTAAATTCCAATACATGTATTGTCATATCAAATACTTCTATATGCTTGAATGCCAAATCTATATATGTACAATAGTAAGTTAAGTCTGAAATTGAATTAAGTATTACTAAATTAGAGGAGGATAATACAGGGACATTTCATTGTGCCATCTCGGTATATCATTTGTTATGACCATTTGTTGCTATTGGTCAATTGCCTTGTTCGCTAGGTGATCTGTGATGCAGTTTGCTTCCCAGTATATGTGAATGATCAAAAAGTTTGAATATTGTTTTAACATTAAGTTTATCCTATCCTTCCAATTTTGTCTTTTCAATTCGGTGAAATGTTTTTGATGATTGCTTTCATTACTATCATCGAATCTCCTTCTATGTCTATTGTTTTGATTGATTTATCTATGCATACTTGAATCCCAGCATATAATGATGCATACTCAGTGTCATTGTTAGTTCCTTTTGGTAGTTTAATTGCTCTGACCCATTTGATGTTTCTGTTATCGTCTCTAATTTCATATCTGACACTTGATTGTCTTGGATTGCCCCTTGAGGCTTCATCGAAATTCAACTTATGTCTTTTCTTAGTAGGTGGTTGCCATCGAGCCTCTTGTCATTTTAATTTGTCTTTGATAAAGTTTCCTTTTGGTAATATTAGATGTGGCCACTTATCCGTAATTTGATTATCCCACTGGGTATATTTTTTAAAGTGTCTATTTGCTACTTTTGTGTTTGTATGTTGACAAATTCCTATTTTAATTTTGTGAATAATTTTGTCTATGGAAGATTCCTTTTCTTTAACTATTCTTTGGTTTTGTTCCTTCCATAGATTCCATATGATTTGTGCTGGCTTTTCTTGCCACAATCCTTCCCATAGATTTCCTTTATGTATCTTTGGCCATTCTCTGAAAATTCCCTTAAGGTTGTTCTGTAAAGGTCTATGCCATCTCAATTTGTTGCAGAAGTGTCTCCAACAATGATATGCCACATACAGTGTTATAGTAAATGATCTACTGTTTGTTCTTGTTCTTTGTATAGAGGGCGTCTATGTGGTTCTATTATTCCAATTTTCTATAATCTATCTCTATTTAGTATTTTCTTATGGAGAGTTGTCTAGGCAAAGGCCCCAGCTTTTGGTAATACATACTTTCCTCTACATAGTTTGGTTGGCCAGTCCTTGTTTGAGTTGTTTGACTATGCAACCGAATATCCTAGTTTTATTGAGTATTCTCTTGATTTGTAAGCACACCAGATTATTTCGTCTTCTTTATCTGACAATATTATCAATCTTTTCTCCAATTTCTTCCTTAGTAGTTGTTTGCAACATGAATCAAGCATTTCAAATGTTTTCCATTGATTGTGGAGAATTTTGTTGCTCATCTCTGTGCATATATAGTCTTGAACCTTATGTCCATACATTTGTATCATTTGTTGTTTGATTTGTGCTAATTCTGGTATAGATTCTAAAGAACAAAATCCATTCTTGGATTCTTCCCAGAATAATGCTTGTTGACCATTTCCTATTTTCCAAGTTAGGTGGTTTGTAATTAGATTTCTGCTTTTAATAATAAAATTCCATATTGCGGATCCTCTTGATAGATTTGTGGTGGTTGGTATTCTGTTTGGTATGCTGCAGTCTAGGTATTTTGCCTGTAACAATCTACTTCAAAGGGCGTCTTCATTCCTATAGATCCGCCATCTTAATTTGCCTCCTAGCACTATGTTTTGGTTATGGAGATCGCGTATGTTGGCAACCCCATCTTCTTTTCCTTGTGTTACTTTGTCCCATGCTAACAAAAGGACTTTCTTTTGATCATTAGACCCTTCCCATAGAAATTTTCTTTGTACTGCAGTTAATTTCTGTTTTGTATTGTTTGGGATCTCTAAGCATGATAATGTGTAAATCGGTACTGCTGAGATAACAGATTTTAGCATGGTAATTCGACCTGTTAATGATAACCATCTTCTTTTCCATCTTTCCATTTTCCTTTCCAGCTTTCCATCTTCTTCTTACATTTTTTTACAGTTCCTTTCCAATGTTCTCCTTTGATTGCTCCATTGATTAATGGAATCCCAAAATATTTAAATGACAGTTTTTCTTCATTGAATCCAATAATTGTTTTTATTCTTCATTGAATTCCCTTAGATGTATCAAAGAAGAAGATACTTGATTTATTTTCATTTATTGTTTGCCCATATTTTTCCGAACAGTCGTTCAATACTCTTTTGATTCTCCCAGCTTCGGTGATGGTAAGTGATCCATATAATAGGGTATCATCAGTGAACGATTGATGTGAGAACGATGAAAAATCTTGAAGGATCTTTATGCCTTCACATATCCTTTGTTCTTTTTGCCAAATTATTTCTCTACTCAATGCCTAGCCATAATGACGAATAGAAATAGGGATAGGGGATCTCTCTGTCTTGATCCTTTTGCTCTTTGAAAGAATCCATGGGGAGACCTGCTAATGACTACTGAGTATCTTGGTGTAGAATTGCAGCTAAATATCCATTTCAGCCATTGTTTACAAAATCGAAACTTATTCATAATTTGAATTAAAAAAGACCATCTAACTTTATTGTATGCTTTGCTAATGTCTAATTTAATATCATACCTTTCAAATTTGCTTTCCGTATTGAATGTAGTACTTTGTCTACTGTTATGATGTCGTCTGTGATGTCCCTGCCGGGCACAAATCCATTTTGTTCTTTTAATATGAGTTTTGGGAGTAAAGTTATATGATCTTGTGCATAGTATTGCATAATGAGATTGGTTTGAAATTTGCAAATGTTTTTCCATCTGATTTCGTAGGTATTAATACTATATTGGTTGTGTTCAAATCTAAGTATTTTTTTTTTTCCTGGATTCTTCTACCACTAGCCATATGTCTTTTCCCATGAATTCCCAATAGGTTTGGAAGACCAATGTTGGAAATCCATTGGGCTCGGGAGCCTTGTCAAGATGAAATTCAAAGGTTGCAACTTTGATTTCTTCAATTTTTGGGCTCATAAGAAATTTGTTGTCAGCCTCCGTGATGATAGTCGGAATGGTTTGTGTGAAGTTGTTCTAAAGATTATCCAATAACCCTTGTCCCCCAAGAAGGTTCTAAAAGAATTCTACTTAATTTGTTGTATCTCTTTGATGACATGGGTTATGGATTTGTTGCTGCATTCAATTTGAGTGATTTTGTTCCGTCTCTGACTTATTTTTGAGGTATTGTGGAAGATTTTGGTGTTCATATCTCTCTCACTTAGCCAAGTTTCTCTCGACTTAGATCTCCAATAGCTTTCTTCCCTTGCTAGGATTTCTTTGTATGCTGTCATCAAAGTTTTTTCTCTTTCAAATTTCCGTTATGTCATGCCATTCTGTAATACAACATTGCTTAACTCTTCTAATTCCTTTTCCAATTTAGCTTTGTCTTCGAATATATTGCCAAATACTGTTCTGTTCCATATTCTTAGTTTCTCTTTGAGCTTCTTAAGTTTTTTGTGAAAGACATACATATGAGTTCCTGTTTCATGAAAGGGTTCCTCCCACCATGTTTAAATATTTTACAGCAGCTCTGGATGACGCAGCCACATTCGTTCAAATCTGAATTGATATTTTGGCCTTGTAAATTCTTCTTTTATGTGTAATTCGACTGAGTAATGCTTTGAGATAGGCGTTGGGTGAATTAGAGAAGTTGGGAGGGTTGGATTATTGATCTAGCCTTCTGATAGCAGGAAATGATCAAATCATTCTGCTATGTAGGTGAAGCCACTCCTTTTGTTGTTCCATGTGAAATTTCCACTTTTGGGAGGGCAATCTATAAGCCCATTATCTGTTACAAAAGTATGAAAATCTCTATGTACTTGTGTAATTTGTGCAATTCCTCCAGATTTTTCTTCCGGATCCAAAATGGCATTGAAATCCCCTCCCATTATAACGTTGTTTTGCAAGGTTACGAATAGCATACTTAGTTTTGCCGAAAGTTTATTTTTGTCATCTGTTTTTGTTGGGCCATAGATGTTGAAAATGTTAAAATTTAGGGATGTCCATAGGCTTTTGACTTTTGCCATTTGCCAATTATTTGCTGATTGAGTTATTTCGATTTCCACATGATTCGGCTTCCACAAAGTGTCTTTTCCTTTGTTTGCAGCATTTGATGAAATGGTCTATTTCTTTCATTAATAGTTTGGTTTCCAGCATTAGAATGATTTCTGTGCTTTTTGATTCTAATTGATGCTTTATCATGTGTCTTTTGTCAATGGCGTTTAGGCCCCTGACGTTCCATGTGATAATATTCATTGTTTCCCAAGGGAGGGGGTTCCTCCCATGGTTTTAGATTTGAGTAGACATGTTTTAATTGATGTTTTCTCTCTTTTTAGTTCTTCCTCTTCTCTTTTTTGTTTATTCATTTTCCTCTGCCTTTTTGAAGGGTCCATTGTTTATGAGACTGGCAGTAGATTGGTTGATGCACCTGGGTTCCAGAATGTCCAACTCATCCATTGGCTCTTTTGTGTTATCTTCCATTTCATCTTCTAAAAAAGATTCCTCTGAGAACTCTTTTACGGGGGTACATTTCTCTTTTTCTTGCTCTATTTGGACTTCTTTTTCTTGTACTCTTTCGCTTACGGTGTCTTCCTTGCTTGTTTGCCTTTCTTGAGCTTGATTGTCTTCAATATTTGAGGAATTTTTGTTCCTTTGTTCCGAAAGGTCCAAGATGCCTGTATTTTCTTGATTCCTTGTTTTGCTTTCCTGGGATTCATCCATCTTTGTTACTTCTTTGGCCTTGGTAGTTTTGCTGAACTAAATTTGGCTTTTAATTTCATTTTTCCAAATTTTCTCAAACCTTATCTCCTCTTTCTCCTAAGCATCTTGTGCAGGAACGATTTCAGTTGACTCTGCATTATGTATCGTTTCCTTGCTTGTAAGTTTTGGACTTTCTGTTTGAAATTTCATCTCCTATGATACTCTTTTGTCCTTCATTTTCCACTTTAATGGCAATGGTTTCAAACATTTAGCCATAGAATGGGTTTGAGTATTGCAATTTAGGCAATAGTATTTTGCCTCCTCTATTTCGATTTCTTGCTTCCACAATCTTGCACTTGTAAGAAGATGGATTTGGTTGGGAATTGGATTGATTGATATAAGTTTTATTTGGACATAGAGGGCCGAATCACATCTTTCCATTTCCATTCCCGGAACCACTCCAAATTGTTCCCCAATTGCTCAAATACAGTCTCCTGTCCAATATTCCAAGGGAAGACTGTTCAATCGTATCCAAACTGCATAGTTTGGTGGCATCTTGGTTCTGGGATTAAAATTCCGCACCCATTTCTGCACATAGACCAATTTATCTCCAAACCACCAAGGGATTGTATTTACTATCTTGTCTCTTTCAGTTTCAGAATCCAGGGTTATAACAAAAATTTTTTTGGGGATGAAACTGACTTCTATGTTCTGGCTGCAATATCTTTCCATCCATTCCCTGATATCATTCTTGCTAGGGTAAGCTCCGATGACTTTCGCTATCAGCCTGTGCATTTCTAAGAAACCGGCTTCTTTATCCACAATTGATGAGACATTGATTTCGCATAAAGTTGGTTGGGCGGGCAAAATGTTTTCAATCTTGCTTGTTGCTGCCTTTGTGGAAATTGCTTCAGTTGCTGACATTTTTTGATAACCCCCAAGGGGGATTCTGTTTACCCCTTTTGACATATTCTGGTGGATATGTTTTGATTGAGGAAGTCTTCTTTTCGAATGTCTTGAAACTGCTTTGAGTGCTTGTGTTTGTATTATTCGCCTTGTAATTCTTTCGATCTTTAGGAGCAGAGTGATGTTTAAATTTTTCCATCGTTTTTAACATTTAGAGAATATATATATATATATATTCATTTGTAGAAACTAATTCAAGTATAAATCTTATTAGAGTCAATATCTATGGATGCATATAAGAAAACTGATGGATAGACACCTAGGTCTCATACCAATTACTTGTATAATGCATAGTTGTTGTATGCCTGAATATTATTTTCTTATATCAGATCTCTATTTGATCGATGCTTATTGAATTCCTTTTTCCTCTCTCCCTTCTCCCATTGTGGTCCTCCCCCTTTATATCTTCGTGCCTCTTGAAGAGGGACAACTCTTGGAGGTTGCTGTCCTAATGGGAGGGTCACAACCTTTGTTAATAATGTCTCTTCATAACTCAAACTAATCGCCGCTTTAAGTGCCTTTAATTGCTGTTAGTGATTGATTCCTATAATGTTGTCTCCTTAATATTAACCAATGCTCCTTTCTAAAAGGGAATCACTATCATTATACTATTCCTTCTATAAATCACTTCCAGTTTATGGTTTCTTTTAATTGCTGATCTTGAAGGAATGACTTCTGCTCATTCACATGTGTTGTGTGTAGAAATATTAATCATTCGCTGCCTTATTATGAATCTGTTCCTTATTCCATAAATATTCCTGCACGTTTATTTGCCAACCTCCTTATTATTTCATAAATAGATATTGCCTTTGAAAATATTCGGCTGTGTTGTCGGCCTGAAACAGATAATAGCATAATGTTAATATATAACCAAAGGGAGTTGATAAGGTCATGTTAATATGTTTGCCATATTTGCTCTATAATGTCTTTTCCTCCTTGGGGTCGGCCCTGTACATTCATTTATCTGCCTATACTTGATTATATTTAGAGGTGACTAGGATTTGACTAAGGTTTATAAATGCTGCGACCAAGGTTGGGACGTGGCATGACATATTGTTTAGAAATTTTGCCAAGTTTTGGCAAAGTTTATTCTGAGCTGTTGAGTACAAGTCAAATTTGGGCCTCCAAGTTTTGGCAAGTCAAGAATTTTTAAACTATGATCCTAACCACCCCACTCCACTAACCTTGTGCCCAGGTCTCCTATTATTACAAAAATTACTCACCCTAATACCCATCAAGGGTATGTTAGTCCCACACCCTCCTATGACCTTCTAGCAATATGGAGGAGTTTAAGACTCTTATTAGAGGTTTTTCAAACAAACGTGTGGCTCTAAAGATACAAGTTAACCAAGCAAACGAAAGATCCAAATTGTATGCTGAATCAATATTTGTTGCCTTTGTAGAGACCTGTTGTGACCTTTTCACACATCACCCCATTGAGAATGGGGACCCTCTCCTTTCCTTCTTTCTAGGGGTTTTGTTAGTATCCCGTGGCCTTCCGCTTCAGTTTTGCTCAGTTTTGTCAAGTTTTGAATGGTTTGAGTCTTAAGGATTGAAAGTCAGTTTTTGCAAACCAAGTGATAACAGAGTCTAGACACCGTCAAAGTGCCTAGAAACGCCAGAGGACGAAGAATGCAATTGATTTGAGCGAATTCAGACAACTTTCTATTTTTGGAAAGTTTGCTTTTTTGCTTTTTCCTATTTTTTAGGAAGTTTCGTTTTTGGCATATTTAGCTCGATCCCCGGGATGGCTATTTTAAGAAAACTTTCCCTATTTTTTAGGGATGTCTGCTTTTTGCTTTTTCAAAGTGGGGACCTAGGGTTTGCACTAGCACCACTGACCTGCATTGATCGCGATCGAAAGTTTTCAAGTTTTGACCCAAAAAGCTAAGTTCCTACTTTTTAGGGGTCATGGCACTTCGGATGGGTTACTTGAATACGGATTTCAAATATCATGTTAATTTGGCTAAAATTGAAGAAGTTATCAAATTTTGATAGTTTTCCAAGTATTTCTCTAAGTTTGGCTAATCATGTTTAGTGGTGAATGTTATGTCAGGAACTCCAAAAGTCCGCCCTCATGGAAAGGAAGCATGGTCATGACCTTCTTAAAGTCCGCCCTACTCTTGATTGCATTGGAGCATGTTTCAAAAAGTCTGCCCTCCAAAGTGCACATGTTTGAAAAAGTCCGCCCAAGCAAAGGGGTGTGTGAACATGAAAAAGTCCGCCCTCCAAAGTCCGCCCAAGCAAAGTGGTTTGTGAACATTAAAAAGTCCGCCCAAGCAACTCCGCCCATGAAGGAGGTCCAAGGAGGTAAGAAGTCCGCCCAAGGTGATGATTGATGGTGTCTAACTCCAAAGTCTGCCTTAACAGAGTTGAAGGAAGTTTCCAAGTGTTTGGAGGAAGCAAAAAGTCTGCCCTCCTAAGATCATGGATCAAGTAAAGTCCGCCTTGCAATGAAAGATTAAGGTTTTTTTCAAGTTTCTCAAAGTCCGCCCTTGGGGTGAGTCCAAGGCAAAGCATAATGAACCCCTCCAAATTCTGCCTTGAGGAAGGTTTGAAGACCAAGTGCATAAGGCAAGTAAAGTCCGCCTTTCAACTTATGGGAGCAACACTCAAAAGTCCGCCCTCATGGTGTATGCTAAAGGTATCAAGTCTTAAGAAGTCCGCCTTGAGGCAAAGTATAATCAACCCCTCCAAAGTCCGCCCTATTATGCATAATATGAGCAAAGTCCGCCCTAGGTGGAAGACATATGAGGTGCACACATCAAGTAAAGTCCGCCTTAGGAAGAAAGAGATTCCTAAATGCTACAAAGTCCGCCTTATACTCCTAAGTTGAAAAATTCCGCCCAAGGTGATTAATGACGAGACAAACTCAACAAACTCCACCCTGCTCATAACGGAGGTCAAGACAAGTCAAAGATTGCTGACCAAGTTTAAAAAATAGAATATTCTGAGTGATGTCAGCAAGATCTTGGAGAATTTGAACTTAGAATTAAAAATAGAAAGTTTCTTGTGAGATGAATCTTGCAGATTGAGTCGATTTTGAGACTAGAATTCAAAATAGAAACTTGCATTTGGAAGAATTTGAACTCAAGGATGATGACCATGCAACTATAAATGAAAATAGAAACTTTCTTCGAAAGTGGATAAGACTGAAATGAGAATGGAAACAGATTTTGTAAGGCAATCGCGTGTTTCTAATTGCAAATTCCAACTCTAAATACAAATAGGCCATTCTCATTTTCATTTCAGCACACAAGAGAGTTCGAACTTCTAAGTATTCAGAGCAGGTTGAAGAAGTTATCTTGCAGGTTTGAAGACATTTTTGCAGGTTGGGCGTAATTCTGATAAAGTTCTGAGTGTTGGCATGTATTTCCAACCTTCTCCTTCAGCATCACGCGCAGATTTCAAAGGAATCAGATTGATAGGGAGCAAATTTATCTAGTTTTCTGAGTTTTTCAATCTGATTCTGAGTTCTTTCTATCCGTTTCTCTCATTCTTCTCAGTTGGTTGGAGGTGAAATTCCATTTTTGTTGGCAAATTCTAACATCTTCCATCTTTCGAAACAAGTTTGAGTGAAGTTTTCTAATCAAAATCTGGGTTTTAGAGGTGAAATCAGAGTTCAAAATCTTCTAAGTGTGAGATTTTCACAAATTTTCCAGAATATTTGAGTGTGGGAAACCCAAATTTATGACTTAAGTGTGAGAATAAACTGAAAACTACAAGCTACTTAGTCACCAAAGCTCCAAAATTTTAATCAAAATCTTGATTCTAACTTAAGTTTCAATTGTCTGTTTTCAGATTTTGGAGACTTTATGGTCAAAATGAAATTCCAAGTTGACAAAGATGCACCTCCTGAATGAGGGATGAACTCAAAATGGAAGAATGTCAGTGATACCAACCTTGGACATATCAATTTGAGGGAGTCCAAGAAAAGGATGTTTGGCCTGGACAACCTTGTGCCTACTGTGACCGCACATAAGATGATGAGGAGTGGCATTGTCCATGTTGCCGACTTTCTTCCTACTATGCAGTGCACGAAGTGGGTACCCGTTGATGTGTTTTTTGTACACATGCGAACACAGAATAAAATACCAAGGTATCTTATCTTCTCTTGAACAAAGTTTCCAGACTGCTGAAGATCTCGCCGAAGGATCAGTCGGAGTAACTACAAGGTTCTTGTATGTAGGGTCTCTACGTGTGGATAAGCTCTTTGCAGTACGATGTGATTTTGCTGGAATCATAAGGGGACTTACATTCGACGACCTGAACGTCTGATTTGCTTTGGATATTGCTGGAACGTGAGATTTTACTGGAACTCAAGTCCTATCTACTGGTTGGAAGATAAAGAAATGGCAAAAGGTACAGAGTTTAGAGAGTCTACTCTAAGACCTAGGATGCAAGAAGATGGATGAACGACTAGGTGGTGTCCTATTGGGCTGGGTTTCACCATCAGGCTTGAACAATCCGACACCAACTCAGTGCGATCTTCTAAGGGATGCTTCAAATATATTCAAATCAGATACCATCAGATACCAATTATCATTCAAGTTAATGCATGAACAATAGACGTGTAACGACTTGAGATTAAGCTCATTCTATGCCATTTGACCACGCAAGGCGCACTTACAGTCAGCAAGAGGCTAGTGGTTTGGGCTAGGGGGATTCCATGCGAGTGCATTCAATAACTTCTTTCATTCAATCTAATAACATGAAATCAAATTTGAGAAGTACAGAGACCATGCAAATTGTTGAATCGACCCATAGAATTCACCATTTCTTCAATGAAGTTTACAAGTCCTTTACAACAACATCTTGGCAACAATCTTTGCCTTCTCTTTCTATTCTACTCTAACTATTTCCTACTCTCTGACTATTCACTACTATCTATTCTCTATTAACCCACTATTAACCTTTTACAAAATGAGGAGCCAGGGTTTATATAGAGAAACCCTTTACAAATAGACGACTCTGATTGACTTAGAATCAATGGCTAGGATTACAAGATAGAAACCCTAATTAGGGTTTGTTACAACAAACTTCCTTAGCCAATTAGAAAATTACATTCCAAGAGTGAGGACCAATAGGAAGCATGGGTAGGTGCCTCAAAGTTTGTGCCGTCCCCGATGAGTCAAATACATTGAATCTGGACAGGCTGAGGTGGACCAATTCGACTGGAGGAATGATGACTGGGATGCCACCTTGTCTGACACTTGTAATTTGGTCGATGTTCAATTTGATGAGGTTGAGAAGCTAACTTTGATTAACTCTTCTGAAACTATCTGCTTCAACGTACCCTGGTACCGACCTTGGTTGATTCTCCTTTGCCTTTGATGTGTTTGATGAATGGTATACCTCTCCTTGACTCCCATGTGTCTGATGAGGTTTCTTGATTGTCAAGTCATCCTTCTCCAGAAGTACACCTCCGCCTGGGAGTGCTGGCAAAGCCTTTCTTGGTCATCTTGTGATTTCTTAGTGTGGCGAAGTGAAGGGCTTTGGAGATAGCTGGCAATTCCTTGAACACCTTGAGTCTTCCCTTTTGCCTATGGAACGTCCTTGACGATGCTGGACTGGAATTGGTCGTCCTTGATGATGCTGGACTGGAAGAGGTCGTCCTTGCCCTGGCCTGGTTTTCTCCATCTGCAAAATAAACCAAAAGGTGATTAATTACATATGACATGTTCATTTCAACAAATCATTTTCCACCTTAAATCATCAACAAGAAGACCTCAACATAAAGTTCGCTCAAAATCCTTCCCAGGGACAGGCCCTATAAGAATTTCACCCTGGACCCTTTGGAAGGGTTAGGAGCGAATTTTGCATTCCTGGCTCAAATTCTTCTCACTTGTTTACTCCAAAATTCTTCCCAAGGCAAACATATGATAGTTTTCCTTCCTCCAAAGCCTAGGGATCCATGCTTTGACCTTTATCATGAGCAAGTCAGGTGAAATTGAGGATTTCGCCCTGGATCCTCTGGAAGAGTCAGGAGCGAAATTTCTTGATCTTGGACAAAACACTCACTTCTTTCACTCACAACCCCTTCTAAGGCATGCTTGAGGCAATCTTTTAAGCCTAGTCACCCTCACCAATGATTTGACCTAACACAATTTTGAAGGAAAATGAGATTTTGTGAATTTCGCCCTAGACCCTTTGGAAGGGTTAGGAGCGAAATTCATGATTTGCTTGTTTTCCTTCACCACGGTCCATCTTTTTTCACTTTCTAGACTTGGAATCTCATCCTTGGATCCCTCTCCCATGCTTGCAACATTTTGTTTGACCTCAAAATGACTAGAAAAGAGAATTTCGCTAGAAATCATGGCCAGGGACATGACCTATAATGAATTTCGCCCTGGACCCTCTGGAAGGGTTAGGAGTGAATTTCTTCCTCTAGCCAAAAATCATCATTTTTGAAGGCAACAAACCATTCAAGGGCAATCCTAGGGGCATCCCCAACTTGGTCTAGGCCTGGCTTGGCACAAATTTTTGGAGGATAGGATGGGTTTTAGGATTTTTGCTCTGGACCCTTTGGAATGGTCAAGAGCGAAAATCTTGTTTTGAGCTCATTTCTTTGTCCTTTCAACCTCAATCATCTTCAAAAGGCAAGAACACACCTCCTCACACCCATTCAAGCCATAAAAACCAAAAGTTTGTCTTGACCTACAAGGAAAATAGGTGTTTTTAGGAATTTCACTTTGGACCCTTTGGAAGGGTCAGGAGCGAAATTCTTGTTTTTGCTCAATTCCTTCATGTTCACGGATCACTAGCAACTCAAATTTTTGCTCAAGGACGTCTCCAATCTTACCCCATCCTGACCCACACTTGACTTAGCATAAAATTGAGAAAAAAGGGTGGTTTTGGGGAATTTCGCTTTGGACCCTCTGGAAGGGTTAGGAGCGAAATTCAAGATTAGGACACAATTCCATCTTCTTCTTTCCTTGCTATGCCATTATTCTCACCTTTGGACTCCTTTCTCATGAATACAACATTTGTTTGACCCCCAAGAAGGCCTGAAAGGAGAAATTCGCTCAAGACCATGGCCAAGGACATGACCCATTTGGATTTTGCTCTGGACCCTTTGGAAGGGTCAGGAGTGAAATTCATGTCCTAGCTCAAAATCATCATCTTTGATGGCAAAAAAACAACTCCAAGGCATGCCTAGGGGTCCTTATAAGCTTTATTCATCTTTATCCATGCTTAGCTTGACACAAAATGAAAGAAAAAGGTGGATTTTAGGAATTTCGCTTTGGACCCTTTGGAAGGGTCAGGAGCGAAATTCTTGTTTTTAGCATATTCCTTCATTCTTTCAACTCCAATTCACCTCCAAGACCAAGGAACAAGGTTTTAAGCCCAAACAAGGTAAAAAATAAGGTTAATAAAGAATTTCGCTCTGGACCCTTTGGAATGGTTAGGAGCGAAATTTCATTCTTGGACAAAAACCCTCTCATTTCAATGCTTTCAATCACTTCCTTAGGCAAGAACATGTCCAAACTTTCACAATATGCCTTAGAAACTAAGATCCTGGTCTAAAGGGTCAGGAGCGAAATTTCCAATTTAGGTTGATTTCACATTCCATTGTCTCAATTCTCCTTCAAACTTGATTTATCCAACCTCCTTTCACCATAATCAAGGCAATCTACCACCAAATTAGCTCAAAACAAGGTCCTTCTAGTGCTTAAGGCAAAACAGAGGGTCAAAATGAGGATTTCGCTCTAGACCCCTTGGAAGGGTCAGGAGCGAAATTCATCCTTTAGGCAAAAAATCTTCATTTTTTCATGCGTCCAACCACCTTTCAAGGCAAGAACACCTCAATCCATCCCCTATCATGCCTTAGAAACCAAAAGTTAACCAAACCAAGGGAGAAAATGAGGTTTACAAGGATTTTCGCTCTGCACCCTTTGGAAGGGTTAGGAGCGAAAATCATGTTCTAGGCCAAAATCCTTCACATTTTCACATTCCATCACTTCAAAACTAGAATGTTGGTCTAAACAAGGGAGAAAATGAGGTTTATAAGGATTTTCGCTCTGGACCCTTTGGAAGGGTCAGGAGCGAAAATCATGTTCTTGGACAAAATCCTCACCTCTCAGTGCCTTCATTCACTTCTCTTGTC
Organism: Cryptomeria japonica; assembly: GCF_030272615.1. NCBI lineage: Eukaryota > Viridiplantae > Streptophyta > Pinopsida > Cupressales > Cupressaceae > Cryptomeria > Cryptomeria japonica. The sequence goes on along the minus strand of NC_081410.1, from coordinate 455,919,114 downwards.
AAGAGTACATCAATCTATCCCCACTATGTCCAAGGAACAAGGTTCGTAGTGCAAACAAGGAAGAAAAAAAAGTGTTTATTGAGGATTTCGCTCTAGACCCTTTGGAAGGGTCAGGAGCGAAATTCCTAGTTTAAGCTCATTTCACACCTCTAGTCTCCTTTCCTTGCCTTGGATATAACTTTTCAAGACTTCTCCCATCATCTCCAGGCCAACTTGCCTCTCACTCAGCTCAAAAATCTTCATTCTCAAAGCCTAAAGCCAAAATTGAGGATCAAATGGAGGAATTTGCCCTGGGCCTGAGGGATGACACTAACTCACTGACTCACTTGAACTCAAACAAGACACAATTCAGCAAAGCTAAGCCAAAGGAAGACCTTGAAAGAAATCCTAACATGGAGCATCCACTGACTCACCCTAACTCCAGTAGAGCCGGTTATCTAGCGATTCCCCTGACAGCACTCATCATGCAGAGGCTAACAGACAAAAACCCTAAAAGACCTAAAAAACAAACCCTAGAAGGCAAAAAACAGGGGTCCCCATTTGCAATGGGGCGATGTGTGAATACATCACAACAATACCATAAGGGAAGCCTTTAGAATTCCAGAATATCATAATGTTGTATATGTGACCAAGGATGAGGCCAATCAAATGTATTAAGACCACATGGAGGAGTACGAGGCCACCATCAATCATTCATGGCTGGACAAACCAAGAAAGGGTGCCTCTAAGCTATCAAAGAAGAACTTGGCGAGGGCATATTTTAAAGAAGATATTGGAGACATGATTGTCCTTTTGAACTGAATAATGGGTAATCCCCAAGGCGCTCCATTTGAGCCTTGGATGTATTACTTCATAAATGAGATAATGAATGGAGTCAAGATGATTGACTGGGCTCAGATAATAAGCAACAACTTGGACAGCCAGCTGAAAAATTTGAAGAGAGATAAAATCTTCTACATGAGTTCATATTTGTTCTATTCCCTTGCTAGAACTTACAGATACATAGGCCTCATCTGCAGAAGAGAGGTGGGAAACAAGGAGAATTAGTTTCCTGTTTACAATTGTTACCCCCAGCTGCATATGGAAGAAAAAATACATTTCAAGAAGGTGAATGATGCATATCACGTGAACACTGCAAGGTGGATTACATTAGAGACTCTCTCAAGAGTCAAAAGATCTCATAAGCAGATTCGGGTATTGGTATATCCAATACCCAAAATTCACCTATATCAGAATTCAGGGATTTTCTGGATCTCCCTACAAGTTCCCAATTTATCCCACCAACCGAGTTGTGCTGCTAGAAGTTGTGAGACAACTGGAGAGCTTCATGACTGTTCAGAGAGAGAAGCAAAAGAAGGTAGGAACATTTTCTCTCACTATTGGAAATGGATTGGAGACATGTCCATCAGTGCAAGTTGCTGCCACTGCTGAAAAAGAGTTGGCATGGTATCCCTTCTACCAATACAAGGCAAGAAGGAATTTTGATCCGTTCCGTAAGATGAAAAAGGTAGAAGGGATTGTATTTGAACACATAACTGATTTGGAGGATTATTGGGCTAATGCAGCCGATAGTTTCGAAATCAGAAGAAGATTTTGGTCAAGAATTCCCCTAAGCATGGTGAGAGCAACATAAGTATTTAGGGTCACTGATCAAGTAGAAGACAATCTTGAACTTGAACAGCCGGGTTTCGAGAAGATAAAAAATGAGCCACTTGCCTTGATTGATTGGGCAAATGGGGAAAGATCAGATTTGGTAGACCTTATGAAAACAGTGGTCGAATACTCTAAGTGGTGGACATTTGAGAAGACAAAGTAGCTAAAGTCCAAAGGTGTCGCCTTGACTTATGATTTGATGGGAATGGATGACTCCATGTCTTCCAACCATGGTATTTCTTCAGGCAATGCTCAGAATCTAGAAAGTGTTGGATCCCGGAAGAGAAAAGAACTTGTTGGAAGTTCTGGAAAGGCCAAGGGAAAGAAAATTGTTGGGGAAAGACGTGAATCAAATGAAGGTCATTCCACCTTGAGTGCCGCATCTGCTGTGCCTGACCAGAATACAATTGAAGAACAGGAGATGGACACAGATATAGAGGATAATGAAGTAAGAGTGCCTTCTCCTTCGGTTGAAGAGATAATGAGAGAGGCTGTCCAAAATCCAGCCATGGAACCAATTTTTACTAGAGCTACAGAGGTTGAAGAATTTGAGCCTCCAGAGGTTTTTTCTTGGTGGTATAGCTACTGGACCTGGAGAAATAGATGGTGGATTTGGTAAAGATACTATGGAGCAATCAACCATTCCAGATTGGCTGAGGGAAAGAATGAAGGCTAAGGATCCTAAAGAAGCTCTTTCAGAGGAGAACACAACAACATTCCTGGCTATGGTGAGTAAACCAATTGAAGTAAAACAGCCCAAGCTAGCCAAGAGATTCTCTTTAATTGAAAGAGATAGCGCAGGATTTAGATCAGTGTAGGTAGCTGTACCCAAAGAAGGCAAAACTCGGGATAACATCACTCCTGAGGATTATAAAATCATCACTATGGATTTGGGTAAGCCTACTCAGACCCATGAATCCAAGATTTTGGTGATTCCTGCAACCCTCTCAAAGCAAGACTAGCCATTGAAAAGGAAAAAAGAAGGAAGGTTGAGGAAGAGAATCAGCAATGGAGAAAATATGTTCTCCATCTAACTAAGCCACTTAATCATGATATACCAGTTACCCCTCTGTAGCCTCTTTCGCAGGATTCGATGAAAGACTATGAGGACATAAAGGGCACATTCAAGCAAGTTAAGGAATGGACCTCAGATGTTTTGGCACGTGCTGACATACTTGTGGAAAATTTGGTATCAGCGCATGAGTCAGCTTCTTCATTGGTCAGCAGAATTCAGGACTTAGCTGCAAATTTGGAAGATATTGAGGAAATCCAAGACGAAATACTTCCACAATTGAGGATTATCCGAGGTCTGTCAAAGCAAGACTTGATAGATGTAGGTGTCATCCAGGCTGGGGATAAGTATGATTTTAACACTTGGTATTGTGCCTTGTTCACTAGGATTGAGGTCCTGAAGAAATTTGAGACTAAGTGTTCTGAAATTGAGAAAAATGTTAGAGAAATTTTAATTAAAGTGTTTCATGTGGCATCAGAAATTTGGCAAAGGGAGGGTATGTGAGAAAAACACCTGCATGCAGGGAACCTGAGAGCCAAAATTCAATCGAGCTTTTTTGAAGTTTCGGGGATGATTGATAAGGGGAATCTCTCAAGAATTGCGAGTTTTCTCTTCATTGACGAAAACTTTCTTGCCCAGGCAGTTGAGTGGGAATGCATCCTAGCCATGTGTACTGACGATGTGGATGTTGTCAACTTCCAGGTTAGTAACTTGCTAAGTGTCACTATGGAAGAGGTTCAACTCATTGTGTCCAGATACATTGAATCTGCAAAAGGGGAAACTGGACATGTCACTCTTTTGTCTGTTCTAACTGATAGAGTTTTGAAAAACCCTAATTAGGGTTTGTAACTTTCAATCTGGGCCCTTGATCATTGTTTGATCTCAGCCGTTCATTGTTTTTTGGAAAACTATATAAGGCTACCTCCTCTCATTTGGAGAGTGTGAGGTTTTTGATATATTGTTGCGTGAAGGTCTTTTTTTCAAATAATACATTGCATGTGCACTTTCTCTCAAGGCTTTGTAATCTTTGTTATTTGAGTGATTAGCATGGTTTCAATTTCCTCAACACATTAATTAGAAGTTGATTTAGATTTGCTTTCAAAGTTGTTAGAGTTGAATGAAGGATTTGATAAGTATTAATTTCCGCTCATACTTTTGGTGAATGGATGATTTCCATTTCACTGTGCAAAGTTAGTTTGAGCCTATCCCCTGTGTATGCCAAAACTTCTATCATAAGCACAACCCATTGAAAATTGCACCCGCTTTGTGTAGTTGTCCTTAGTGTGGCGAAGCAAAGTGTGGTTTCCCGAGAACACCCAGTTAATACCGTCTCCAGAATTCGTAGGTTTAGATCAGCTTTCTTAATCCTATCCCCTTTTCCCCTTTTTGAAAGTCTAAATCCCGGAAAATCCAAAAAAGAGAGCCTGAAATCGCTAAATCTATCTAAGTCCAGTAGCTTGAAAGACATTCGTAAACTTAAGTCCCCCTTGAGATTTTCAGCATACACTACCCAAGTAGCTATCCCACTAAAGTTGCTTGTTTGCACATATAGACCTTGGAATCAACAGTGATTTTTCAGGATAGGATAGAATACCTTTGGGTATCTTATTCGAATGTTTGGTAGATGATAAAAACGTACACCAGCAAGACCACAACAATCCATACCACCAATTTAAGCCCTTCCATCTATCATGAGGATACAAGGGATCTCTCCATACCTAAACTAGAATAGTGCCCTCAAGCTACTGTCCTTGTTCAAAATATTGTGATAATCGAACCCATGATTCAAAAAGTTGCCTTGTTTATCAAGAGCATTTATTTGGAGCTCATGAAGAAAATTTCTGCCAACTTAATAATTTGGGATCCCTTGTCAATCAAACAAATCTGCTTTAGGGCTCTCTAAAGTGGCATGGAGGTGTCTCACCAACTACACAAGGAGGGATCATTCCCAAGGCAATTCCCTTGCTACATTGCTGCATTGGAGGTGAACTAAGATTACTTGCCTTAAACTTCCTTGATTCTCAGTAACCATGTAGTACACACTTGTATGATTGATTCAATTCCAACAATGTTATGCCTAAGTGGGTAGCTAATGTCTTAGTAATTTCCTATATGCCTATTATATATGGTGCTATATAGCTAGCTGGCAGTCCAATTAAAACTATGGGTATTGATAAATATTTTCAATCCATGTTGCACTCTTGCTTGAGCATGAGCATCCCAAAAGATATGTATTCCTAGACAAGTCACATATGATCATATGGACTTGAAATGAAGAAGGGTGAAGATATAAAATAAGCTCACTGCTCCTTATCATGTTGATCCCTTTGAGGAACTTGCAAAGGAAGTGCACTGTACCATCATCATAGATGAAGTCCTAAGATTTTGCAGCACTAAAGAAGATGAACCTTCAATAAGTGTCATTGATGAACAGCTTTAGGAAACCTATGAAGCCGTCATACTTTGTGAAGAGATAAGGTTGTCATATCCCCTTTTTCCATAATTTATGTTGTAATTCAAAGTGCCCATTTTCTATCTCCAACGTCTTCCATGACCCAAATTTGTGTATAAGTTCTTCCCCTTCGTCGCTTGTGCATTTGCCTAAGATCATTAAGCTTTCTAAGAATGAAGGCATGACGAAGCTTCTAAGTTTGTGTAAGTCCTCAAAGTTGTAGAGTCTCCCTTACCAAAGCGACTTTCCTTAGTTTTCTGTCTCTTCTATCCATGGCAAAGTATCAAACTTCTTTGTTTGACTTTGGACATACCTTTTCGTCCATCCTTGGCTCATTTTCCTTGCCTTGTGGAAGTTTTGGACTTAACCCTGCTAGCATGGCACCTACCCAAACTTTGATCCTCGACCATTGGTATGAGTCATGAGGTACCTTCGATCCACAAACTTTGAAACTATTGCCTATTTGCATTGATCGTCCTACCTACCTCTTGACACATCAAAGCACCTTTAATACTTGTTTTTGACTTTGTAGCTTCCACGTAAAGATTTCCTTGTATCAAAAACATTATTTAATATGGAGGATGTGGATCTACATGTACTTCCTACCACAAAATTTGAGTAGACAAGCTTAGTTGCCATTAATGTAGTGGTTAGGGTTGGAGCCCATGTATTCATACACCATTACTTTCAAGGTTTGTTGCAGGCATTGGATATCTCTTTCCATGACTCTCCTGTACACTTTTGTGCATGGGTGTAATTTTTGTTTACACTCTGAAGGATCTCAATGCTCAATAGGTATGGGCATCCCAATTGGTACACCCCTTTGGTAATTGTGGTTTTAATGCTAGTTTTTTTGACATTCGTATAGAAGGTATTAGGGATTTAGAGTGAGAGCATAGGGCATGATCAAATATTCACAAGCAAACAAAAAATTGTAATAGGAACTTGCAGTAAATTCCAAAGGCAATCCTGGGATCTTTGGCGCCGGAGGGGTTAGAAGAGATGATAAAGACAGACTTATTGAATGTTATGGGAAGAAGCTTGGAATTGGAGCTAGAAATAATGCTGAGGCAATTGTTGCTTGGAGAGGATTGAAGAGGTTGAAGGACCTAAATTATCAGAAAGTGCTGTAGGTTATTGTGGATATCCTCAATGGGATTGCTGTAGGTCTGTGGAATATCAGATGCATCATTGAAGACAACAAATGTATCCTTAGTAGCTTCACTCATTCTAAGGTCATGCATGTTTATATGGAAGCTAATGAGGTTGCAGATGAAATTTCAAACTGAGCTATTAAATTTAATGAATGGAGGCATATTGAGTTTATTAATTGCTCAACTAAGATGAAAGAACTATTGTTTAATGATAGAGGTAACTTTCATTATAATGATAACCCCTTTAATTCATTTAAAGTTGACCATGGATTTTAATTATAAGTGTGTTAATCAATGGGTGTCTACCTTGATTGGATGTCTCCTTGGCACGAGTTTATTTGCCATGTCGTAGATGGAAAGGGAGGCTGGTTATTTCCAAGATGGTTTTTTCCTATTTGCATGTTGTATAATAATGGCAAGTTTAGCCGAAGTACACCTTAGGGATTGAAAGTCTTTATTGATTTTCAGTTTGTTTGTGTGATAGCTTTAATCCTTAATGATTTTGCTCAAACATATCAATTAAGACACATTTTGTGTTGGGTTCTCAGTGGTAATTTTGCCCTACATAATTTCAGTTGGTTGTTAAGGTTTTCCGCCTTCTATGATACAAAATACAGTATGGGAGGGCCTTTGGAACAATCAAAACCAAGGAAATGTGATGACCTCAAGCAAAATGAGAAGCTTTGGGAGTTGTTAGCAAATGTGGGGTTAAAGCCTTTTTTCGAATCCATGAGGGGATACAATCGAAGCCTTACCACTAGTTTCTGCAACTCTTGGAAAAAAGGTAAAGTGACTAGAGGCAACATTCAATTTAAGGTCTCTCCGAAGTTAATCATTAAGGCTCTTGGTTTGAAAAATGAAGGGGTTAAGGTGGTTAGAAGAAGCAACGGGCATTACAAAATGTTCATGAACAAGTTCTTTGAAGATGGCGAGATGTAATGTCCCCTTCTTAGTGTTGATGCATTCAGTGGTCCATTGGCCTATTCCGGAGACCTGTAGGCTATGTGGAAAGGAGAATTAGGGTTTCCATCCTTTGTGGAGTTCTGCTTGAGCTTGTTAGGGTTAGTCAGGAGGGAATTCTTCAATTTTGCTTGCGGTTTCCTTCTAGGTTTTCCATGAACTCCAGTGTGGCATAACATGCAGTTGACTCTTTGGTGAAATGTGAACTTACTATATTTAGTAAGTTAACGTTTGGCTATCGGGATGGTGCAGTTTTATTGAGCCTTCCAAGCTCTTTCTCCGGGTGCGAAGATCCTAATTGTCGGAGCATTATTTCATGACTTACCATTTTTAGTAAGTGGCAGTTTGGGCATTTCTATTTTTGGCAGTCTTGGATATAGTCCCGATCCAACACAGTTCAGTGGTTTTCATTGCTCAACTTCATCCTTGATTTTTGTGATAATCAGTATTGGAGTTATAAGTTATTTAATTAAATATTATTTCCATATCCTAAGGTTTAATATTTAATTATTTTATTACTGATTAATGATATTGGGAATTGTGCATAATGTGATTTTCTTCCTAAGTCTGCCTAGGTGAATTATCTGGTGAATTGAAGGGGGATGCCAAAAATGAAAGGAGACTTTATTTTATATTTGACAAAGTTTATTTCTTGCCAAAGTCTTGGTCCTCACTCTTAGGTGCGATTTTTGACTAAAGAAGGGGGCGCCATACTTGGTTCCACCACTTGAAATGAAATGCAAATTTGAGGGGGAATTTGGAAGCATTTGAATTTGAATTTCAGTCTTGGAAACTTATTTATACAAGTGCTTGGCCTCTCATTTTATGATCCAAAAAAATTATAATGTTATGATGTTGGAATGATTCCAAACTTCTTCGAGGGTGAAAACCTCCTAGATTATCCATATTTGCGTGTGTGGTTTTGGATTTGTGTGGTGTTCTAGTGGATTGCGTGTGTGGTTTTGGAGAGTTGGTTTGCTGCTGTAATTTTCCAAAGTTGCTATTCCCCTGTGGCTGAAGCAAAGTTTCGATCATACCTCCCTGCTTGAGCGACTTATCATTCTGGGTATTGGCTTGAACCATTTCTATGCTATTGGCGATATATGTTGTAAGTTTGCAGCCCCTTATTCGGAGTCGTAGATTTTATAATGCAAATCAAACTTTTCTAGCTTAGGCGTGGGTTTTGGGAGTGCTTTAGGATGCGTGCAGAGTGTTTTGAGGTGTTTGGTAGCTCTTTTTCAGTGTGTTCTTAGTCGCTTGGTGTCTAGTGTCAGTTTGGGTGTGTTGTGGGGTGTGTGGAGTGAGTTTGAAGAGAGTTGGAAGCATTTTAGTGAGTTTATGTGTTGCTGGTTATGCATTTCCAGCCTGCTGTCTTTATATCAGATTTTAGGAAGTTGGTGTTGAGTTAGTTTGATGATAGTTATCTCATGTGATCAACATTATACTTCTACTCTATCTTTCCTCTCTATTGTAAGGTTAAGTATGTAGTACTACTAACCATTTCTGGATTGTCATCGGAGAATTTTCAGGACCCTCAGAATTGTTCATTTCTTTCTTGAAAATATCAGCAGCTACTTGGAATTCATGACATTGTAGCTCAGAATGCTGACTTGTATTGTGAAGCCTACACCAAGTTGACAGGGCAGCCTCTGCAAGGAATACTTTATCTGCTGGCCTTTTGTCGAAGGGTGGCGGATTATCCAGCAGTGAAGGCACACCTCCATTGTTTGGTGTTGTGTTCCATGCCTTCTCATGGAACCCTTGGTCATTATTGTTACTTTGAAAACCATGACTGTTATTTTGGTGTCCGGTACCATGTCCTTGATGGTTTTCGTGATGACTTGGAGGGTTATTCTGATACCCTCTATTGCCTCCTTGGTATGCCTGATAATTTCTTTGCATGCTTTGCATCTGGTTATTCTGATTTCTAAGGTAAGTCACCTCAGTAGATAGCCTTTTCACTTGTTCTATCAGTTCCTTCATCTCATCCCTTTCTTCTTGAGTTCTGGATGGAGTAGGTGTGTTCTGTAGGTAGATTGGCTGCGATGGCAGAGCTTGTGACATCGGGGCCCTTGGATGTGGCACTAATTGATTCATAAAAGTAGGAACTGGATTGACAGCAGGGAGATAATTTGTTATGCCAACTTGCGGATTATAAGGCATTGTTCCTGCAGCAGTCGTGGGCGATCGTAGGCTAATCTTAAAAGCTTCATCATAGGCTGTCTTCAGATCATTTGGGTTGGTTTGCTGGACAAACATAGAGGTGAAACAGTCCAAGGCTGCGTAGTATATATTTCTAGCTGCTTCATCATTCACATTGTATGGCGAGCGCAGCCTGGAATAAGCAAATTGTTTTTGTAAAACTAAAAGTAAATACTACATCAAAACATTTTACATCTTCCTCTTCCCAGCTCTAGTGAAAATTAGGTGAGAGATAGAACTAGAGGGTCTAGTCCTAAGAGTCCAATGTGGCTCCGACACTGTAATATCCCCTAATTGATTGCTATGTCTTAGGGCAATTTAGAGTTACAATATTGGACCTTTACAATAATTTGAGCGATTGAGAATACGAATATTCTGATATACAATGCAATAATAAGTAGTATCACTGGCTATTTTTGATTTGTATAATTAAAAGGGGAATGACCTGAAGAACACTTGCAAGGGCCACTCACTAAGATAATGATGAGAAGTAAATATACACTGAGATATGAACTACGATTGACTATGGCAATCCGAACTATTACCGGAGATGATATAGCCACTGTATTCTAATGCAGATATATTAACTTGCAACAATGATGTAATTCGACTGCTTCAGTTCTGACAATATTATCTTGCTCATTTCTGGGGTTAATTCTGATATATGATTGCTGGGAGTGTAGGCCCGATTTTGGGTCTTTGACCTTCCTTGCTTTGCTACTTGTCCAAACTGGAAATGGAATTCCAATAAAGTCTGTTCAATGCCCTTTTTGTAATGAAATGATTGAATAAATATATTCATACATTCCATCGGTTGTGTCCATTGGGGAATAGAATGTATTTATTTGTTAGGATTATAATTGTGTCCCTTAGTAATTAAGTGATTAGTTATAATCACTTCTTTATAGTCTTCCTCCTTTGATTACGAATTATGGGGATTGTTGTAACATCATCTTAAACGCTTCTCTCTATAATCACATGTCGCGTCTGGATAATGTTTCTTTGCCATAGCTAATGGATTATTTGTGCTACCTGATAGAGGTCATTACTGAGCAATTTAATTGAAGATAGGCCCTCCCCAGAGGACTTTTGAGCATGATGGCAGCTGTATTCTTTGTTAACTCCTAAGCGTCTCAATCTTCCACATCCTCAAGCATTAGCTTGTCTCAACGTCTAATTACTGCGGCGGCTGGAGCATGGACATTTTACGTTGTAGAGGGAGATACAACATCGCTGGCAATAATATTTCGACTCTCCACAAGGTGAATGTCGTCATGATAGATTGTGTCACTGCCATATATTCCCTTGCTTAATAGAATAACTATATCGACTCTTACCTATTTCCAATAAAGAGTCTTCAGCGGTCTTTAGAGATATAGCTATTAAGTTCATCAAAGGTTATGTAATACGGTTTTATTAATGAGCTGATTATATTCAAGTCGTGGTTGAATGTCTTCATGATAGTTATCTGTAGAGTACAGATGATGACCGGCAGTGGTATTGCTATCAACCACAATGTATTGATGGTTTCTTAATATCATGCTTGTTTCTTAACAATAAGTTTAGATATTTTTAATTAAATATTATTTTAGTCATATTTCTTGATGTCCTGAATTGGGGGCAATACAGTCTCTCCTCCTTGGAAATGCTTGCCCACAAGCATTCTTAAATTTGTCATGCGGGCTCTTCACTTTGAAAGCTTGTATTTAGATGAGTGGAGATTTGTAAGGATAACCTGTAATTACATTATGAACCACATATACAAATATACATATATACATGTCCCATTGTAAGGATTAAGCAACTACATCATACTTAATACAAGCATGTAGAGTTAAGGAAGAAGAGACGGGAAGGGGAGGTTGCTTCTTCCCTTCCCTTGCTTAGCTGGGAGGCTCCTACTCACTGTCCCATCAAGGCCTCATCTCCCTAAAAGCATTTGCCATTTTGTGAAGTTGGGGGGAGAATGTAGCCAGGTTGCTTGACTCTTTACGAGCCCCTCGGAACCTCTCAGCTCAATCTCAAGCCCACAACACAAGATGGGTTTTATACAATTAATTTTATACATTCCCTCTTGTAGGATTGGGGGGAAGACGTAAGGGGTGACTTGACTCCACAACTGTAAGTACCCGCTTTTAGGTCACTTATGAGCCCCTCACGACCCATCTCTTACTCTTCAGGCCCTTTCCCATAAGAGGATTACAGATTGTATTTAGCATGCATGTGAAAACACAAAGTATACATATGAATGCATGAAGACACTGAGCATACACAACGTATACACTTGTACAAACACGGAGAATACATTTTAAGAACTGGATTGTTAGATTTTAAGATTAATGCATATTATCTTTAATATTAATATCAAAATCATACCATAACTCTGCTAAGAATTTTTGAGTAAATATCTCCTTGCCTTCCATGTGGATAGGAGCTACTATGGAATCGGTTCCTCCATGAAGCTCCATCTCGAAGTTTCTTCCTTTTTTGATTGTAGGTTCTTAGGATCTCCCTCTTCGTACCTTGCCTTCTTACCTACATTCTCCCTCGCTTCTTCGTCAGCGGATAATTCAATCATATGGACTTGGCTTCTCTTTCCACATATATGTCTTCGCTCCCAAGGTTCGTTGCACTTAAAGCACAAATTCTTCTTTCTTTGATCATCTCGTCGTTTTTGGCCATGTCCATTTTGGCATACATTTCCATGTTCCCATTTCTCATTACAATAAAAGTATGTCTTCCCTTGGAATTCCTTCTTATGTTCCTCCTCTTTATGAGAATTTTTGGAATGTATATTTGATGTTAAAGTTTTGGATTTATCTTTGGATGGGTGATTATCAAATTTCATAGCCTTTAGGATTGCTTCCTCTAAGCTTGTGGGGTCCATGACACTTACGATATTGCAGGTTGATTCTTTTAATCCTTCCACAAAGAGGTAAACGAGTCTTTCTTGAGAAATTTCTGGTACATGACAGCTAAATTTTGGAATTTGGAGGCAAACTCTTCTAGTGACCCTTGTTGCCTTGTTGAGTTAGTTCTTCGAAGTACCATTGTGGGTGCCTTTGATCAAATCTCTTGATGAGTTTTTGTGCAAATTCATAAGTGCTTATGTGTTGATGACCTTGGGTGATAAGACCATAGTGCCACCATTTGTGGGCTGTTCCTGCTAAGTGTAGTACTGCAAATTTGATTGTATTCTTCTTTGTCATGGGACTTAGTGATAGATAGGTATCTAAATTTTGGACCTGTTGATGTGTTTTTTACGCACATGCAAACACAGAATAAAATACCATAAGTATCTTATCCTCTCTTGAACAAAATCTCTCGGATGCTGAAGATTAGCTTAAGGTTCATCCAAGAAAGACTCCAAGGTTCCGTATGTAGGGTCACTACGTGTGAATAAGCTTAGTTGGTTTGATGTGATTATGCTGGAATCACAAGGGGACTTGCATTCGAATGCCTGAATGCTTGATTTGCTAGAACTTAGGTCCTATCTACTCAATTAGAAGATAAAAAAGAGAAAAAGAGGTAGGGTTTGAGAAAGTCTATTCTAGACCTTAGAATCTAAGAAGATAGACGAATGACTAGGTAGACTCCTACTAAGCTAGGTCTCACTATCAACTTGAACAATTTGACACAAGCTCAATGCAACCTTCTAAGGATGCCTTCTAAGGACGTTTCAAAGACGTTTGAACCAATACCGCCAAACTTGAAGTTGTTTGTTTGCTCGTGAAGAGGAGCTTCTGAAGTGTATTCCATTATTGATGTTCATGAAGTTCTCCTTGTCTTTGAAGTCACTTACTTCACCGAGATCATGAAGTTGTTAATGTAGATCAAATCATGATTCTTGAAGTTCATTCATATCCCTTGGTTTGTAAGGTTGGAATTTTCCGTTGAAGCCACCTACATGAAGCTCGCTTATCTCAAACATGAAGTTAAAATTCGCTCATGAAGTTGATTCATGAAGATCACCCTAAGTGGCATGTACATGAAGTTTGTTTCTCTCACCTTGCTTATTAAGTTTGCTCATCTTTCTCAACTCATGAAGTAAATGCTATCAACTTTCCTTCATTCGTCTAATTTCAACGTTCGCTCCATTTTATCAACTCATGAAGTTCGCTTGAAAGACCCAACTCATTAAGTTACTAAAATCCGCTCCAAATCCTTGATTCACGAAGTTGGAAATTCGCTCCAAAATGCTCAAACACGAAGTTGTTTCTCTTAATTATTTCTCCTATGTATACCCAACTTCATTCCTAAAAATCGCTCCTCTTAGCAAGATCATGAACTTCGCTCCATTCCTTCAACTCCCGAAGTAGAAAATTCGCTCCTCTCACTCAACTCATGAAGTATGAATTTTCGCTCCAAAGTGCTTGAACATGAAGTTGTCAATTTCGCTCCATTTCGCTCAAAGGTGAAGTTCGCTCCTCTCCTCTCCAAGGTGAAGTTCGCTCCAAATCGGTGATTCATGAAGTGAAAAACTTCGCTCCAAATTCCTAACTCGTGAAGTAGCAACTTCGCTCCTCCTTAGCAATTCGTGAAGTTAGGAACTTCGCTCTAAATCCTCAATTCATGAAGTTGATGCATCGCTCTCCTCTCTCAACTCACAAAGTTGATATATGCTGATCTCAATGTGATTGTCGCCTCATGAAGTTGGTGATTTCGTTTTAAAAGAGGCAAGTTTGTGAATGAAATAACCTCGCTCTAATATGGAAATCGCTATCCTCTCTCAACTCACGAAGCTATCTCATCGCTCGGTTCCCTTAACTCATGAAGCAAAACCATCGCTCACCTTCTTCAATGCATGAAGTAAATAAATCGCTCTTCTCCTTTCATACATGAAGTTGGAAATTGCTCACCTTCCTTAAAACATGAAGCAAGTGCATCGCTCACTTCCCTTGGAACATGAAGTAAAGAATTTCATTTGAAACTTGCTGCTGCTGAAGTTATTAACTTCGCTCATAAACACCAATTCATGAAGTTGGAAGTCCGCTCCAAAACCTCAATTCATGAATTAGTTCATATCGCTCTTCTCCTTTCATACATGAAGTTGGTTCATCGCTGACTTTCTCTTGAGCACGAAGTAGATATTTCACTTTCTTTCTTTGAAACATGAGGTTGCATTTTCACTTCCAAGATCATTTTACTTCACTTCTTCATGAATTTCACTCCATATTGCAGATCGCTCTCTTTCCCTTATGCATGAAGATCGCTCCTCTCAATGGGTTCATGAACTTCGCTCTATTCCTTCAACTCCCGAAGCAGAAAATTCGCTCCAAATTCCTAACTCATGAAGTCGCTCACGTGGGGTGATTTGTGAAGTTTGTTTCCTTGGTGAGATCATGAAATTTAAGCTTCGCTCTCCTTGGCGAGATCATGAACTTCGCTCATCTCTCCTCCAACATGAAGTTCAACTTCTCTCCAAAACAGCAGTTCATGAAGTTAGGAACTTCGCTCATATCCTTCAAGTTATGAAGTAGTGGAATCGCTCCAAAATGATGATTCATGAAATATGAAGCTCGCTCCATTTTCTTTATTCATGAAGTATGGAGCTCGGTCCATTTCATTGATTTGTGCAATTCGCTTCAAACTTCCTAAACATGAAGCTCGCTCTAAATTGTTGACTCATGAAGTATGAACCTCGCTCTAAATCCTCAACACATGAAGTCGCTCCTATCAGCCATCACATGAAGTTCACTGCTCTCCTTGAAGTGATGAAGTACGCTCCTCTAGCCTTGAGCATGAAGTGGATTTCAAACTTGAAGAAATTTGTTGTTAGTAAACATGATGCACTTGCTCGTTCTTCTTCATCATTCCATGACCTTCCCTTTGCTTTTGTACCAAACTCCAACTCTGTTTAAGGTGGTGAATCTCCTGCAGTCAGCTTTGTAAGTGCACAGTAATGGTCTGATCCACCCTCTTCATGTGATCGAATCTTGATATTGTCCCTTTCCCAAATGTGGATATTGATGTGTGAGTCCTCCTTGAATTTGACTTGCCTTGGAGTGTAGTCCCTGAACTTCCTAATGAAATCATCTCTTTATCAGCTTTCGGTCCCCTTATCAAAACCTGAAAGACACATAATGAATCAAGAATCCTGCAAATAAAACAATCTTACACACTCCTAATGTATCATAAATTGCTTTCAAAGATCAATTCAAATCCGGGAAATAACAATCTACTGATGGAACTAATCCTTGAAATCAGTTCTGATCTGAATTTTGATCCTCAAATTTATAGCTCTGTCTCTCTGTCTGCTGCAATTCGCTGCCTTTGGACGCAGAGCAGATTGTATCAATTGCTTTGATTAATGCCTTGGAATGAGGATGGGTGTCCTCTTATATAGACGGTGGATGTTAAAGGGTCTCTTTTACTCTATCTTCAGTAAAGTGACACATCTTCATTTAGAGGCCAGCACCTTATTTTTTTGTTGCCACACCTTGCAAGGACTGATGAGGTGGATACTTTATCTTTTAAAATTCCTAATTTTTTTTTTCCTTTCATTCAAAATTTCTGGTGGGGCCCATGCAATATCAAAGACCAAAAAAACAAAAAACATTTTCATTCTTAGCCAGTTGTTAGTGGGTCCCAGCAAGAGTCCTTAAGACAAATCTATTTAATTCTCCATTTTGGAGTGTGTGGGGCCAGCATGTAATGTGATACGGTGAAGAGAAATAACAGGGGGGAGTGGTAGGAAATGTTAAGGGTAGCTGCTACGTGGAGAAAGAGGGGAAATGGGATGTTAGAGGAAAGGGGGACATAAAGGATATAAATGATGGAAGTAGGAGATACGTGGGGTTAGGAGGTATAAGTGGTAGTGGATGGAGTTAGGGAAGGTTAGGGAGTAAAATGTAATGGGAGGTATAAGGGGGTAATGAAAGGGTAGAGGGGTGTAGGTTATAATGGGATGGGGTTTAGGTTAGGGGAAGGAAGGTGGGATAGGATAGGATAGGGGTAGGGGTAAAGTGGTAGGTAAGGGAAAGGGTATGCTAAGGGAAGTAAGGTGTAGGTAAAGGGAGGTGTAGGCTAAGGAAAGTAGAAGGGTAAGGGGGGTGTGAGATGGAGGATAGAGGATGTAGGTGTGAGGTTATAGATGAAGGTAGGGAGGTGAATGAGATGGAAGGGGTAACGGAGGTAAAGGCAAAGGTAGTGGTAGGGATAGGTTAAGGATGTGGGATGGGAGTTAGGAAATATAACGTAGGTTATGTAGATGAAGGGTAGTGGATGAGTATACTAGGATGGGAAGAGGGTTAGGTAGGTGAGGGTATAGGTGAAGGTAGGGAGGTGAATGAGATGGAAGGGGTAATGGAGGTAAAGGAAAAGGTAGTGGTAGGGATAGGTAAGGATGTGGGATGGGAGTTGGGAAATATAAGGTAGGTTATGTAGGTGAAGAAGGTTAGGATATGGGAATGGATGAATTTAAGGGTAGGTAGAGGATAGAAAGGTAGGTGGGTATAGGATATGGTAAATGGAAGTGAAGCATGATAGGGGAGGTGGAAATGGAAGGAAATGGAATGGTGGAATGGTGATGGCGATGATGAGAAATGGAAATGGGAGTGATCGGGCTTGGGCGTCCACTGACAGTGTTGGGAGAAGTGGAAGGGATTATGCTTTGGTTGTGCAAAGGGAATGTTGAACCTCACTTCATCCTTAAGAAAGAGACTTGATCAGCTCCTGAGCAACTACAAAGGTTAATAGAAAAGAATCGACAACTACAAACAACTAAACTAAGACCACTAACCTAGAAATCAAAAAAAAGTGGGGGTCCCCATTTGCAATGGGACGATGTGTGAATACCTCACAACAGGACCCATGAGCGTGCCGTAAATTTTCCAGATCCAGTCAAAGCTTGGAAGGGTTATTTAGCTTATTCTATCTTTAAGATCCTTGTCAGCTTGTCTTTTTCTTTTCATATTAGGGATGGCCCTCATTTTGCAATCACAATAATCTCTAAAAGACACATTCCCCTTTAATTCGGGATCAAGTTTAGAATAGGCTTCTAGGATTGCATCAACATTATCCATAGGTCGGGTGTTTGCTTCTTCTCCTTCTTCCTCCTGAACTTCATTCGATAGGAAGGGGGGTCTAGTTGGCCTCATATTAGAAGTGTTATTGTTATGATTATTTTCTGAATGGTTAGAATTGGTGTCCCTTCCATTACTCTAGTGGGGTCTAATCTGATTGTTACTGATTGATTGTATAGCTTGAAGGAGAAGTTGATTAGTTCTCTCATTTTGTTTAATCAATTCTTGGGTGGTTTGAGCTGTTTGCTCCATAAAGGCTCTCAAATCATTGTTTAGCTGTTCACTCATCTTGTTTCCCCTTCTAGTATAGGTTTGCATGTGCTATATTTCACAGGATGGCAGGAAAAAGGCTCTAATACCACTTGTAATGTCCCCTAATAGATTGCTATGTCTTAGGGCAATTTAGAGTTACAATATCAGACCTTTACAATAATTTGAGCAATTGAGAATAGGAATATTCTGACATACGATGCAATAATAAGTAGTATCACTTGCTATTTTTGATTTGTATAATTAAAAGGGTATGCTGGAATGACCTGAAGAACACTTGCAAGGGCCACTCGCTAAGATAATGATGGCAAGTAAATATACATTGAGATATGAACTGCGATTGACTATGGCAATCTGAACTACTGTCTTCTCATAGACACTTAAATCCTGCTATGTCTGATTTGTATTATTACTGGAGGTGATATGGCCACTATATTCTAATGCAGATATATTAACTTGCAACAATGATGTAATTCAGTGTCCTTTTGCTCAACAGTGCTTGAATTTTATGATGAATAAATTAGAATTGTCTATGCCCCTTCCAAATAATATATGGGACTTGTTACAAGGATGGCCCATGGACTATCAAGTCCTCTCCTTTTTCTTGCATTTGGAGAATCATTCCAGCAACAACTACGTGGTCTATTTGGTGGGAACGTAATAAGAGAATTTTCAGGAAAGTCTCCTTCTCTGTTGAGAAAGTGCAATACGAAATAGAAAAATCAGTCTCTGAATTAGTAAATGTCTATGTGCAGAATCATCACACTTGTAATTCAACATTCACCTCTTGGGATGGCTCTATCATCAAGAATTGGAAGTATACATGCTCATCTCCCAATGGTAATTTGTCTTCGGTCTCTAAGCCAAGGATTGACAAATCTCTTATAACCTGGCAACTCCCACATCAAGACTTTGTGAATATTAACTTTGACAGCTCCTCTTGAGGTAATCTAGGAGACTCAGGAGCAGGTGCATGTATTAGGAATTATTTGGGTGAGGTGCAAGCTTTTAAATCATCTACATTGCCACAAGGGACTAATAATATGGCAGAAGCTCAGGCTCTCTTATGTGGACTATCAATAGCAAAGAAATTGGGATACTCGAAGATTCATGTAGAAAGTGATTCTGCATTGATCATAAACGCTCGCAAAACAAGAAAACTTTTCAATTAACATATCAATTATGTTTTAATTCAGGCTTGGGCTCTTTTAGATTCTTTTAAGTCTTACATCTTATCACACACATTCAGAGAAGACAACAAACTAGCGGACAGGTTAGCTAACATGGGATGCGACAAAATGGAGGTGGATTCAATTGATGGAGGTGCAGATATAGATGCTTTTCCCCATTTACAGGATATTGTGATGGATGAAAAGCATATGATCAATAGGAATAATGACTTTTCAAGATAAATCATTCGGGGCTATTACCAATGATTTCAAGTGAGGCCGCATATCTAATGAGCATATAATTAATGTCTTGCAGATTGGGAATGATTTCAAGTTCAACATTGCAGTTAAACACGAAGTGAACGAAGGAATTTGCAGAAGAAAGAATTCTTCGTGTGTGAAGGAATTCGTAGTGGAATTTTGTTTCTAAGGTTTTGAAGTGTGCATGACTCTTGATCTAACTTCTGGGTTCTCAAATCTCACTGGCTAGAACCTCCTGAAGAAGCAAATCGGTGAGACCCCTAGACAGTCTTACCGAATATCAGTTTTATCCTCTAAGTGTACCAATTAGTTGGATCGGCAAGACTCTGGCCGATTTGGGAAATGCTCTTGGAAGTTCTGTCCGTGATCATATCGGTCAGACTCTAGCCGACGAGTGGCAAAGAATAGTCATCGGGGTGTCTCGTGATGTCGGTAGGTGTTTCATTGACAGAGCGTCTCTAGCCGATGGTGTGTGGTTGGGGTGACTCTAGCCAATGACTGGCTAGAGGGTGTTATCGGGCTGAAGCTGGACCTCGGCAAGAGTCATACCGATTTGGGAAAGTCAGGCCAATGGATGATCGTCAAGGTGAGTCTTGCCGACGTGAAATATCATCGGGGTGACATTGTAATGTCCCCATTTTTGGAGTAAGAATAATTAATTAATTAAATTAGTTAAGTTGTCCAAATTATTATTATTTTTCATGGATAGCTTAATTAATTATTTTAATTAATAGTACTAACTTAATTATTTATTAAGTTAGCAAATAAATTAAAAATTAAAAGATCACTTTATTTTTATTTAATATAATAAAGTGACTTAATTAAATATTATATCATAAAGTCACTTAAGTGAAATAATATTATTTTAATATTATTTCTAGAAGCTTGTGGATGATGGTCTAAAAATGTATAAAAAGGGATCTAGCTCAGCTTCTCATCAGCTTGGATTGGTTTTTGATATTGAATTGAGTTTTGTAGAACCATGGGGTGTTTGTTTTGGTCTTTGGGAACGAAAACTCCCATAGATAGCATAACTGAGGGGGTGAAAGACCGAGGGGTTGCAGCTGAGAGTGGAAGACAACTCAGTCTTCTATATTGTGCTTATTGGGATTAATGGGATTAATGCACATTCATGGTGATTAGGATTCATGGAATTATAGAACATCATATTGGACACTACTAATGCATCGATTTTCATTAGAGAAGAAGGACGATTTGTTGGAGATCAGCTTGAGGCGGAATTTGGGAGATAATTGATTATATTGCAGGTCTGATTCAAAATCGGGTCCATCCTCATAACCCACGATTTGCTGTTATTTCCTTGCTGAAGCTACATAACCTTCATTAGAAGTCAGTGCTTGCATTGGAGATATAAGGCGATCCCCTAAGGAGTATTTGGGAGGTTAAATAAGGAGATTTCAATGGTCAAATCTGATCTGGGAACTAGTTCGAACCAGTCCATCTGGACCCATGATTTTGCTTATACAGCCTTGTTCAAGCATCAAATCTTTCTTTGAATGAGGGCGCTGTTATTAGGGAAGGTTGACAATGAAGATTGGTGATTGGAAGGAGACCGATTTGCTGTCTATTAATTGCTAATGATCTGCAGACCAGCAGTAGGGACGATTTTGAAAGATAGCTTGATTTGACATATTGGAGGCTCCGAAGATTGGAATATTGCTTGCTTCTTCAGCTCCAAGGCAAGGCAATTCAAACCAGGTTCTCTTGAGCATCATAATTCCTTGTAATGATCAATCATATGCATGTGTCCATGGCTGATATGTATCTTCAGAATTTCTGAGTAATAAATGTTAGCGTTTTGGTCATAAGAAGGACAAATGTAAGAGCTTATGTGATCATAATCTATTGAATAAAAAGGGAGTTAAAAGGTTGCAGCTTCACTGTATGTTGTCCAAGATTACATGCCAACTGTTTGTCAAAATTACAGTCTGTTGTAGCTTTATGTTCTTGCATATCAATTCATACTATTGCATTGGTAAACACAAATACAACTTGCACCATCGCCCTAGAGGCTTATAGTATTGATTGGTAGTCATTCTTTGGTTATTCTTTGTGGTTTATGCTTCCAAAAACTTAGTCTGAAAACTCTGAGACAACAGAACAGCATAACACGCAAAACACATAAGCCGCATAACATGCAGATTGGAAAATCAGATTATTAGCCAAAATCCCTTATATTTTCAATCACACTACTACAGGGGATATTACAATGGTATCAGAGCTAAGATCCTGCCATCTTGTGATTGATGAGTGAAAGGGAAATCAGGTATTATAACAGGGAATAGTGAAGACAACAATACCAGAATCCACAGGTACCTGAAGTCAGTACATTTTCAGAAGCTTTGAGAGAGAAGGAAAAGGATAAGGCAGTTCCAAGCATGGTTGAAGATGATAAGGATGATAGAATCGAACGAAAGTTCGATACTATGATCGACATGATGTCACGATTGCTGGGAAAAATGGAACCAATACACTATAGGGAATATTACAGATATTCGTCTTCGGGCTGACTTGGAGAATGTCATTTTGACAGTACAAGTCGTGCCGATGGATTAGGTTGTGTATCTCATCGGTGAGACTGTTGCTGATTGATTGAAGGCATCAGAGAGAGTTTGTTCTTCGGTTCAACTGTTCTCATCTTTGCCCGACAATTGTAGTCATGCTGATGGATTTGCCCAGTTGATCATCAGTGGGATTCAGGCCGACGAGCTGATTGAATGCTGAAAGGGGATGGACTTTGCATATCGGTCTAAGATCTTAGACTCACGCCTATATCGGCTTTGTAATATGTTATTTTAGTCTGTTTAGATTAGATAGGTATTTTTTATTTCGAGCTATAACCGGAGGTTTTCTTTTCTGGTTCTTTCCTCTTGGTACGCCCTTTGAACCAGATTTTGTAAATCTTATTATTATAATATATATTAGTGGCTTGCCATTTTTGCCAAAAAAAAAAACAATGATGTAATCCGACTGCTTCAGTTCTGACAATATTATCTTGCTCGTTTCTGGGGTTAATTCTAATATACGATTGCTAGGAGTGTAGGCCCGATTTTGCGTCTTCGACCTTCCTTGCTTTGCTACTTGCCCAAATTGGAAATGGAATTCCGATAAAGTTTGTTCTATGCCCTTTTTGTAATGAAATGATTGAATATATATATATATATTCATACATTCCATTGGTTGTGTCCATTGGGGAATAGAATGTATTTATTTGTTAGGGTTATAATCGTGTCCCTCAATAATTAAGTGATTAGTTATAATCACTTCTTTATAGTCTTCCTCCTTTGATTACGAATTATGGTGATTGTTGTAACATCATCTTAAACGCTTCTCTATAATCACCTGTCGCGTCTGGATAATGTTCCTTTGCCATAGCTAGCTAATGGATTATTTGTGCTACCTAATTAAGGTCGTTACTGAGCAATTCAATTGAAGATAGGCCCTCTCCAAAGGACTTTTGTGCATGATGGCAGCCACATTCTTTGTTAACTCCCAAGCAGCTCTATCTTCCACATCCTCGAGCATTAGCTTGCCTCAATGTTTAATTACTGCGGTGGTTGGAGCATGGACGTTTTACGTTGTTGAGGGAGATACATCGTTGGCAATAATATTTCGACTCTCCACAAGGTGAATGTCGTCATGATAGGTTGTGTCGCTGCCATATATTCTCTTGCTTAATAAAATAACTATATCGACTCTTACCTATTTCCAATAAAGAGTCTTCAGCGGTTTTTAGAGTTATAACTATTAAGTTCATCGAAGGTTGTGTAATATGGTTTTATTAATAAGTCGATTATATTCAAGTCGTGGTTGAATGTCTTCATGATAGTTATCTGTAGAGTATAGATGATGACCGACAGTGGTATTGCTATCAACCACGATGTATTGATGGTTTCTTAATATCATGCTTGTTTCTCAATAATAAGTTTAGATATCTTTAATTAAATATTATTTTAGTCATATTTCTTAATGTCCTAAATTGGGGACATTACATCCACCTTGCCAAAATGAGGTTGAGGGTAGCACCTTTCGCGAGGGTCCGAGGGTGAAATAGAGAGGGGTAGAGAGATATGTCTAGATCTTGGGGGAGAGAGGAGAGAGTGAGATAGAGTGGTAGAGAGGGATAGAGGAAGAATGATAGGGAGATAGATAGGTTTAGAATTCGGGGCAAATAAAGTGAGTAAGATAAAGAGAGCGAGAGAATGCTGATAGGATCCTACTGATTACTGAAATTTGACTAAGTCTAAAAATATAGAAGACCTTCTGAAACCTAGAATTTGCATTATAACTACTAGAGATCTGAAACTACTCTCAAACATCTTGCCAATATATACATGAAATATAACTTAAAGTATAAGAATGTTATATTTCATGTATATATTCTGACGAAGAGAATGAAATTTACTTGAAAAAAAAATAGATAATTTTTTGATGTGTTTGGGCCTTTTTTTTTATGCAGCCGAGTTTTTGCCAAAGACGCGCTGAGTTTTTGACTGAAACTTGGCGAGTTTTTGTGGCGAGTCAATGGCGAAATTACTCACCTCAGCCAAAAACTCACCAAATTCTTGGCAAGTAGTCCATGTATGGTCCTAGCATTTACCTCAGCTGCATTCCTGTGTGACTTTGGACCTCAAGGCTTTGGGCTATTTTCTACTTGTGATCTAGATTTCCTTGTGGATGATTAATCTGTTATTTACAATGTTAAATCTCACATTTTACATGTAGATGAGTTGTGCTTTCATTACATGGATTGCAAGATAGGGTAGATGCTTTGTGCTTTCTGACTTATCAGAAAGATTAATGATCAACAATCTTAGCTCATACCGCCTTTTTGCTTTCTGTTTTAGTATAATCTCTAACTCTTATCCTCAGCAGGCAAGTAGAATGCATTTAGATAGGGGAATGTGCCCACTACGGAGGTTGCTCAAGCTTAGGGAAATTGTCTTTGGGATTCTGGGCTATGAATTTTGACTTACAGGTGTGACATCATAAATCTGTTTCATGTAATCAACAGAACCATCTCTCTTGTAGCAATGGTTGAATTATATCACCTTGATATGGGTGCAACTCAAAAAGTATTATGTTGTTTGATAAATGTTAATTCAATGGGAATAATTGAAAAAAGGAGAATCTTTTAAAAATAAAATAAAATTACATATATAGTTTTCTAAAATTGTCAAGTTTTCCCGGTTTAAACCCGAGTGATGTTAAAAACATCTATATTTCAACCGTGTTGTGTTATCGTTGTGCGACTCCTCAACCATTCCTTCTAAAGGGAATTGAGACCATGGATTCGAAGAACATGAACAAACTTGTAAATAAGGTTCAAATTAGTTTTATGGCTCAACTATATTTCAAGGTTGTAGATCCTTCTCATTAACAAGTTCCACCCCAAATAATTCCAGAACTGCTTCACAATTAGAAGTCATCTTTCAAGAACTGCTACCCGCAACACAGGATTTGGTTTTCCCCTATTGGAGATATCTTTGAATTGAGAACTTGCCTCTGCTTTGTCCCTTCTGTCAACAATATAGTTGTCTGCGAACTTAACATGTTTCTGCAAATACTACTTCAAGTGTGAGAGAGTGAAATATTCTTGCCTCCGTTTCTCAGTGAAGTGTGTTCAGAGAGTAAAAATTGTAAATGAATCATGTGAATTTGTATCAGTCTAGAGTTTGGACTCTGGATAATGCTGGTATTAAACTAATGTTGACCCTTGAAACACGTTTCTGATCATGTTTAACGTCCCACTTTTCTTTATAAATGAGATGTAACATACGATCTTAATAATATCTAAAAGATAATTGTCATACGATACAAAGAACAGCTGCGCTTTACAGGCTATTTGTATTAATGCTGACATGCAATTCTAAAGACACTATTGCTTAGCATGCGTCTAGTAGTGTTGTGCTTTCCCTAATATTTTGAGAATGCATAAGAGTGAGTAATCGTTAAAAATGTGAATAGAAATAATATAGAATGGATAATTAGGCTAACATCCAATGTCATATTGGCAGTTAAGATTTATGATTCCTTTTACTTGCAATAGTGTCTAAGTTCGGTTTTATGTCTATGCAGGTGCTAAATCTGGAGGTGATGGACAACAGTAGGCACTGGCAAATAGTAGGGTGCAGTGCATATACCGGAGAAGGACTGCTGGCAGGCTTTGATTGGCTTGTTGATGATATTGCTTCACGCATATATCTCCTTGAATAATGTATTGACTCCTATTTGGGATTTGTAATCTGATTCAAGCATGTGATTGTAGAGCAGCTGTATACAAAAGTATTGGTTGTATGCATATATACATCTTGCCTTTAGGCAATTGAGAGCAAGAAGAGCTATATGTTTGTTTGCAAGGCAAGACGAATGGGGCTTTAAGTTTTTTCAATTAAAAAAATGGGAAACAGTTGACAGTCATTTAGAGCCAGTTCATAGGGTGTAAGAGCACCTAGAGAAGAACTATAGTGATAAATTTGCTCTTAAACTTTAGATGCAGAGTCTGGTGGCTTATGAATGTTTCAAAAGATAGTCCTTTTTATGCTGTGTTTAGATTATGTGTTGCCACGTGCAATTATTAAAAAGAATTGTAGTTTTTGTGGGGCAGATGACAACTTACTTTTATTTATTTAGATACTATTTTTCAGGACATGCTTCCTTGAGAGCATTATTTTTTAGAGAAACTGTTTTTTTTTTTCTTGCTGGTATCAAATATAATCGGCACTGTTCTAGATTACTTTCACACGTTACAACTGAATTACTTCTTGAAAGGACAAGGTTGTGGAAGGAAATGATATGCTTATCACCAAACCCATCATGAAGAAAATTTTCATGGCTCCCACAGACGTAACAATAATAAGTCTATCAATGCCCTTGTAAATTTATAAGGCCATTCGATAAGGCCACCAGATAGATCAACCAAACGGGCTTTATTCTCTTAGCTTGACAATCAAGCATGTAAATTCAGAGCCAGGATAGAAGACTAGAACCCAAATCAGATTCCTTGGTCAACCCTATAAACTATTTACACAGTGACTGCACAATTATTAGATGCATTTGTTTCATGCACAATTATCATAGGATCATTTCTAGTCATGAAAATTGAATTTAATGCTATTAAATCTACCACATGGTTTGGATTTTATGCAATTGCTTTGTGGTGTACTATATATGATTTCTTAAATTATTATCATATTCGTACCATTGCTTTTTATTGTGGATTAATGGACTAAATTCCTGGCCAGGGACTTCCACTTTAAATACAAGAACTTGTAAAAAACTGAGCTATAGCTTGTTAATATTATTTGTGTCTAATATGCTCTTCCTTGCTGTACGTATAAAAGGTTGTACTGCTCCAGCACCCATTTGGAGAATTCGAAAAACCAAATGTTTTTGATCAAGCAGGGAAGGGCCCTGATCCCATACAGTTAACAGAACAGCATAACCATAAAAAAGCAGCCACTACCACAGAACAGTTAGGACCAGCGAGCAGCATCACAGCACATCAAACATACATAATCAAAAACAGGTAAACGTATTGTCCATGCTGCTACTACTAAAACTAAGACTAACAGTATAAATCAACCAACTACCCGTAATTCTTAACTAGCACGCAGGCCTAAATAGAGTATCAAAAAATAGTCCTACGAAGTAAACAAAACAACATATAGTCTTTAGTCATAACCCAAACCAGACACAGAAGCAAAAAACCTAACCGTTGATGTGTTTTTTATGCACATGCGAACACAGAATAAAATACCCAAAAGTATCTTATCCTCTCGAACAAAATTACTCAAATGCTGAAGATTGGCTTAAGGATCACTTGAGACAACTCCAAGGTTCTGGTATGTCGGGTCATGACGTGTGGATAAGTACAATTGGTTGATGTGATTGTTGGTATCACAAGGGGACTTACATTGAATTGTCGAATGCTTGAATCGCTGGAACTTGATCATCTAATGTTGCAATATGATGATGCTTCTCGTCCTAAACTAACTTGAATTGGAAAAAAAAGGGCAAAAGGTGAAGGGTTGAGAAAGTCTATACTAAGGCTTAGAATGTAAGAAGATGGATGAATGATTAGATGAAATCCTATCGAGCGAGGTCTCACCATCAAACTGAACAATTTGACACAAGCTCAGTTTAATCTTCTAAGGATGTTTCAAAGATGTTCAAATCATTACCATCAAACATTGCTCACCATTCAAGTTAACACAAACAATGGACACAAACAATTCAAATTTAAGCTCATATCACTCCAGTTGACCACGCAAGGCACACTTACAATCAGCAAGAGGCTAGTGGTATGGACTAAACGGATTCAATACAAATATATTCAACAAATCCTTTCGTTCAATCTAATCAACATGAAAATAAATTGAGAAGTAGGACCGTGAGGCTTGTTGAAATAACAAATTTCACCACCACTCCAATGAAAAGAGTATCTCATTTACAAGTCATAACAACAATTCTTCCTTCTCCAAATCTATTCTAACTTCTATTCTATTTTCTATTCTATTCTTATTCACTAATTCGTCCTGCTACTAACTATTAACCTTTACAAATGAGAGACTTGAGCCTTTTATAGTGCTCTCAATACAATTTAATGGCTCAGATCAATTTGAGATCAATGGTCGAGATTTTACAATGAAAACCCTAATTAGGGTTTGTTACAACAAACTCAGTTCTGGCCAATGAAATAATTACAACACTTTGGCATGACCAATAGATAATAGAGGTAGGTGGCCCGAAGTTTAGTCAGGTACATTGCATCTAGACATGCCGATGTGGAACTTCTCTGATTGGTAGAGATAGTGACTGGGATGATGACTAGGATTCGACCTTCAACTTGCACTTGTAGGCTTGATAGATCATCATGAAGGAATATTTCTTGATACTCAACATTGTCCAACTTCAACGATGATGACAATGATCTTCTAACTTTGATTAACTCTTCTGAAAGTATGCTCTTGAACGCCTTGATCATGTAAGTGCAAGGTATATATCTTAGTTTTGAAGTATTGATGTTGCCTTGGAACAAACTTTTGATGTCACCACTGCTTCTCTACTTTGGAATTCCTTTTTAGTGACTCCTTGGTGTTGTGAGAGTTGAGATTCCTCTTGGGCATTCTATGCTTGTTAATGGAGTTTTCTTCCTTGCATGGTGATGTAGATCTACCATGTAGATCTTACAATCTTTCTCCTTTTGCTTTGGGAAAACAAAACAAACATGATGTCAAATACATAATATATAACATTGATAGTTCTTCTAACTTGATATATCCCTTGATTTTATGTGTTTTACAAGTTTAATAAGAGAATTTAGAGGGAATTCGCCTTCATGAAGGAGCACTTGAAGTTGTTTTTTTTGCTCTTAGAGAGGAGCTCTTGAAGTTCGCTCCACCCCTTGATGTTCATGAAGTTACCCTTAACTTGTCTTTGAACTTACTCATTCATTTATCTTCATTCTATGGGTTCCTAACATTGAACCTTTTAGTCATTAATTGATGACAACATGACGAACTACCTTTAGGGGAGGCCTCTTTAGGAATTTTGTTATGAGAGTGGAGCACATGAAGTTCGCTCCGAAACCCTTGCTCATGAAGTTTGCCTTACCTTGCTTCGCATGAAGTGATCTTTGAACCGTCACCTTCCATATTCTCAACTCAAAATGACTCTTTCCAATCATCAAATCAGTCCAAGGTAGTGGTTTTGTAGTCAATCTTGCAAATTCGCCCTCAATTAGGAACACATGGAGTAGAGATCACTCCATAACTTTTACACTTGAAATTCACTCTTGAAGCTCAGAACATGAAGTTCACTCCCCTCTGTTTGTTCATGAAGTACACTCATCTTCTTCAACTCATGAAGTTCGCTCATGTTGTTGAGTTCATGAAGTTCAACATGAAGTTCGCTCATGTTGTTGAGTTCATGAAGTTCAACATGAAGTTCGCTCATGTATGCCAAAACATGAAGTTCACTCATATGTCTTGATTCCTGAAGTTTGTTGATGTGCATTGATTTTTGAAGTTTGTTGATCCTCTTGAGAACATGAAGTCGCTCATGTACCTTGAAACATGAAGTCGCTCATCTCCTTGAGAACATGAAGTTGCTCATGTGCACCAATTCTTGAAGTTCGCTTATGTAGGTCAATTTATGAAGTTCCCCCTTAGGTGTTTGAATATGAAATTCACTCACTTCCCTTCCATCATGAAGTTCGCTGATGTATATTGATTTTTGAAGTTCGCTGTTGTGTGTTCAAATATGAAATTCGCTCATAGGGCTTAATCTTTGAAGTTCGCTCATGTAGTTGAATTCATGAAGTTCGCTTCAAATTGAATCAATTCAAGGCCTTCAAATCTCCTTCGCTCCTCTACTTCCAATATGAACTTCGCTCTCCTCCTTCAAATCATGAGTTTCGCTCATCTAGCTAAATTTGTGAAGCTCGCTCATGTACCCTGATTTGTGAAGTGCGCTCATTTATGGTGATTTGTGAAGTGCGCTCCTATGCCTCCAAACATGAATTTCGCTCCTATCAGCTACCACATGAAGTTCGCTCTCATCTCCAAGCACATGAAGTTTGTTTTCAACTCAACATCGGATTTGTTCAAGATAAAGACTCGCACATCTTCCTTGGGCATATGAAAGAAATTCGCTACCACTTAGAAATTCATGAAGTAAAAATTCGCTCTCCTTCCTCAATTCCTGAAGTTTGCTCATCTATGTCAATTTGTGAAGTACGCTCACGTGGTTGAGTTCATGAAGTTTGCTTTGATCTCGAAATTGAATCTGCTTCAAGGCACATGAAAGGAATTCGCTCTTACTAGGGAAATTCATGAAGTAAGAAATTCGCTCCACTTAGCAAGCTTATTAAATTCGCTCTCCTTCCTCAATTCCTGAAGTTCGCTCTTGGAGATCATTATATGAAGTTCGCTCTCCTTGACTGCATGAAGTACACTCTTCATGCTCAAGACATGAAGTTCGCTCTGATTTTGTTGCACATGAAGTTGGAATCGAAACTTGAAATTTAATACATTCTTTGCTCACTCCTTTGATTCATCCATTCAAGTGCCTCAAATGTTGCTCAAGAAGTCCACATCGCTCCCAACTATGAGCAATGGAAGCAAATTTCACTCCAACCAGGGAGCACTTGAAATTATCTTGTACATAATCAAAACCTGTCCTTCCAACCCGCCTCTCAATGTAAGTGTAATCAAATCTCTTGAATGGTAGAGGAAGTCATTTCTGAATAGCTATCTTCCAGCTTGATGTTGTCTTGAAATGTGAGTTGAATCTCAACGTGACTTGTCCTCCATGCTTCTTTGGGAGCTCATCTTTCTCTTTTATTCTATCTTCATATCAAACCTGGAAAGTTAGAAATATTTTGCATTAAAACATTAGAATGAAAACAATTTTCTGCAAAAATCAAACTTCCTGCAACCCATTCAATTCTAAAAATGGATTTCTAAGGCTGGACATGATGATACTGATTGAGTCATAGACATGATATATCTAAAAAAATTGCCAGAATCAGGTCTGATCTTGAAATCAGAATTAGGTCTGCTAAAATTGCTGATACTTTACATCAAATCAGAACCTTGGAAAATGATCTGGAATTCCTTCAAAATCTGTCCCTTTGCCTTCAAAAGACTAGATAATAATGTCCTTAAATCAAACAACATCTTGAAGAAGCATTTGGTCAATGTGATGATCAAAATCTTGATCACTAAAACTGCTTCCTAAATGTCTGATCTGAATGCTGTTAAAATGATGCAGAATACTCCCTTTATATAGGCGTTGGATGTTAAGGGTCTGTTTTATTCGATTCTTGTTAAAGTGACACATCCTCATTCAAAGGCCAGCTCCCTATCTTTTTGATGCCACACCTTGCAAGGAAATGGTGAGGTGGATGCTTTCCTTCTTTAAAAAAAATATGCCTTCAAACTTTTTCTTCACCTTAGAGTTTGGTGGGGCCCAATTAAGGCTACATGGTAAAGGAAGTCAAAGGAAATATTATGCCTTAAATCAAGCTTTCCAAATCTCCATTTTAGATTTTGTGGGGCCCAGCAGGAGTCCTTAAAAATCTTATTTAATTCTCCATTTTGAGTTTAAAGTGGGGCCCAACATGTGATGTGGTAAGGATGGATGAAGAAATGTGAGGTGTTGTGGCGGAAGGGAAGAGTGGTAGGGGAAATGCCACGTGAGGAAGGGAAGGAGAGGATGTTTGGGAAAAGGGAGACATAAGGGGTATGGATGATGAAGGTAGGATATGTGTGGGGTGAGGAGGTTTAGGATGTGGGAGGTAAAAAGGGGTTGGTGAAAGAAGTTAAGATATATGGGGGGTAAAATGGAACAGGAGGTATAAGGGGTAATAAAAAGGGTAAGGGGGTAAGGTGGTAATTAAGGGAAAAGGTAGGAAATGGAAGGTGGGTTAGGATAGGACAGGGGGTAGGGGGTAGGGGGTAGGGGGTAGGAGGTAGGAGGTAGAGTGGTAGGTAAGGGAAAGGGTAGGCTATAGAGTGGTAGGTAGGAGGTAGAGTGGTAGGTAAGGGAAAGGGTAGGCTATAGAGTGGTAGGTAAGGGAAGTAGAAGGGTAAGGGGTGTGAGATGGAGGGTAGAGGAAATATAAGGTAGGTCATGCAGGTGAAGTAGGGAGGTATAGGTAAGTGTAAATGTAGGTGAAGGGTTAGGCAGGTGAAGGTAGGGAGGTGAATGAGATGGAAGGGGTGATGGAGGTAAAGGTAGTGGTAGGGATAGGTTAAGGATGTGGGATGAAAGTTAGGAAATATAAGGTAGGTCATGCAGGTGAAGTAGGTTAGGATATGGGGATGGGTAGAAGGAAGGATAGATGGAGTATAGAAGGTAGGTGGGTAGAGGATATGGTATATGAAAATGAAACGTGTGTTGGCAAATGCACACTCCAATGAGAAATTGTAGGTGATTGAAGATATTGTCATTGATGGCAACCTTACAATCATGTGATACTGGTAGGCAGACTCAGACACCGGCATCGGCACCGACAGACTCTACACCGGCATACAAAACACCAACACCGAAAAGGAAGAATACCGGCACCTTGGCCAACAACAATTTTGTATAAACATATTTTGTAATTAATTGTAAAATCTTTTGTAAGCCGACATGGCGAATTGTAATATGACTCATATATGTATGAGATCATTGTAGATCATTTAGGAGACAACAGAGAAGGCGATTGATGAAAGGATAATAGTAGACCTAATGTGCGAATTATTAGGTTAAGGGTTTATGTATGTAGCAGAGCTTAAACTAGTACTAAATTTGGCATAGCAGATGCTAAGCTGGAGCAGTAAGCAGTACAAGACATTGAATTAGTATAATACATTTTTGTAAGTCAGTGTGACTTCTTTTGTAACTGAGCAGTGAGCTCTAGGCACTTGGCCTTCCTGCATGTGTAGGCCCCTATTGTAAGTAGTAATATTCTCTTATTGGTCAGTAAGTGAATATTGTGGGTCACAAATCCCATCGAGGTTTTTCCCACACTAGGTTTCCTCGTTAAAATATTGTGTTATGGTGTGCTTTTCATGTTGTGGTTGTTATTCTTATTTGCTGCATTATTTCTGGTTTATCGGTACACAGTTTTAGTATGCTTTTCATGTTATAAGTTAAGAAAATTATTATACCGGTTAGATATTGATTCACCCCCCCCCCCCCCAGTATCTTTGAGAATCCTAACAATTGGTATCAGAGCTTCGTCCTCTATTTTCAAAAGCCTAACAACTTGAGGAAGATCTTGTCACCGATAGAGATGGAAAACTTGAGAAAGCAATTGGAAACAACTCTTTCAGACTATGATGCAGAAAAAGTGAAAAATATCAAACTTGAGGATGATTTGAAGGCTTCTCAGGATATTATTCGAGGACTTCAAGAAAATTTCACCATAGCAAGAAATAAAAAAAGAGAACTTTGTGAGAAGATGCAGAAAGAAGAAGATGAAAAGGAAACTCTTAATGATCTGGTGAACCAACTGAGACAAGATAACTGTACAATGAAGAATGAGATGCAAGATATGACTATGAGATTCTGTAAAGAAATTGAAGACAGAAAGAAGAATGAACATGACTTGACTAGAAGACTAAATGATGTTGGAAATGAAAACACAAGACTCAGTCATAAGAATGATATGTTGAAGACAGATCTGATGCATACACAAAATGACAGAACTGAACTCATGAGATAGAAATGAATCTCGAAGAATGAACTGACTGCTGCAAATCAACACAAAGAGAAATTCAAGAAAAGTTCAGAAGAACTTGTTGACATGTTGAAAAATTAGAAACCTAATGGTGATACAAATGGCCTTGGCTTTGAAGTTGGTGAAAGCTCCGGTACTGCAAACAATCATGATCATAGTAAACCGGTAAGACAACCTAATGCTTACAAATTCAATGGGAAATGCTTTAACTGTAACAAGTATGGTCATAGAGAAAACCAGTGTAGATCTAGAAATTATCAGAACACTAATACACCCATCGGTCAATGTTCTAAATGCAACAAAATTGGACATAACTCAGAAAATTGCAGAATGAATGTAAGATGTTATGTTTGTGGAAGATTTGGACACTTATCTAATCAATGTAGAACACATACCGACATAGGATATAGGAAAGCTATTCAGAAAAACAATGTGACTTGTTATGCTTGTAACAAAATTGGACATATTGCAAAATTTTGTAGAAGCAAGTCCTCACCGGCAAATAACAAAGGTCTTAGTTTGAAAGGTAAAGAAAAGGTTGAAGAGGTAAAGCAAGAATTCACAAAACAATGGATCAGAAAGTCAGATCAAAATGTTGATGGGAATACTCCTCCACCGATAGAATAGAGTAATATTCCACCGGTAGAAGACTCCTCATCTAACTGAAGGAAAATCCTTTGGGGTTTTAGCAACAAATTGAAAAACATGCTATTATACCCTCGGTTGATGGTAAGAAGTCGAATTACTTCTATACCGGCAAATGAGTTAAGTTGTGACTTAACCGGCAAGCATTAAATGTGGTAGTTGGAGAAAATAACATTATAAAGCAAGTGTTTTGGCTCCTTTTTCATTCATCGAGCATTCAAATCTTCGAGAGCGCAAAAATTTCTGAGCGAAGACATCCTTAGCGAAAAAGTGAAGCAACTCATCCAAGCATTCATCCTTAAGGAAGATTGAGGTATTTATAACTATGGCTTCTTCATCCACTCCTGAATTTATTGTAAACCCTACTGTGATTGAGGTTATTAAGCGCTCGAGACTCGTATTCAAATTGGTTCCCGAAATTGCGAAGAAAGATGATAACACAAGTGCATTCTCTCAAATTCCTAAGGGAGTAGTATATGCTGAAGACCCTAGGATATACATACATTGTCATATAGAGGAATTAGGTGATGATGAGATCAAAAACATGTATAGGACTGTGATCTGTGACGTAGATGGTAATGTCAAGCCAGAACCTTAGTAGAAACCCTAGGCTTTGTGGATATTCTTAGCATTCTTGATTTTCTCAAAGATGTAATAAGAATAGTCCTAAGTAGAGTCCATGGCGAATTCTTTTGGTTGGAATCAATTCACAAAATCACCAAAGAAGCAGTAAAAACAGTAACAGGGTTACCTTCCACCGGTAGCAGACCTGACAGAACAAAGAAAGTCCCAAATGACACAGTGATGAAACTAACCGGTGCAACTTTTGACAAAAGGTCTCTAAGGGTAAATGATGTAAAGGACATCAATGTCAAATTTATCAGTATGATCTTAGGTTACAAAGCCACACATGCAAACAGGTTGAACTCAGTTTTTAGCCTATGTATAAAAAGTGCATATGACATGGTAAATGATAATGCTAGAATAGATGTGTGTGAATGGCTCAAAGATGAATTGATAGACAATCTAAAGAAGATTAAAGGAGATAAGAAAGGAACCTTTAGATTTGGAAATTAGCTTGTTTGCCTAATGTTGTACATTACTAAGCAAGTTCCTGGTATTGGTAGAAGAGATTTTGGCTTTGATATACTGGTAGGAAAGCAACTATTGGATCTATTGAAGAACATGGGAGAAGACAGAGAGAAAAACATAAACGAACACTTTCAAGCATTGAAGGCTCGAATGAAAACAGGAATAAGACTGTCACAGGCAATTGTGGACAAATATCAGAAGGAAATATGTTTTGTAATCAAGAAAGATGAAATCTGGATGGAGGCAGTTGTCCCTAGAACTATCTGGGTAATTGAAATGGGCTATGAAATAGATGATAATATCATAGAAACTTGTGCAAAAACCCTCCTTGAAGCACCAAAGGAACCCACTGAGAAAGTCTTTGGAAATGCTGAAACTATTGAAAGTGGAATTCAGTCAAGAAAAAGGGTTAAGAAGGTTGAAGAAACAGTAAGGAAAGGAACTCGACAGGCAAAGGCAATTAAGGAAGATGTCTTGAAACAAATTGGTATAAAAGAAAGTGAGTTGGAAGGACTTCAACTGGAAGCTCATCTTTCACCAATTGGAACCTCCTCTGAGAATTGTATGCCACCAGTATTCAAAAGGGTAGAAAGGAAAAGAAAACCCTCACCGGTACCCTCACCCACTCTTAGAAAAACAAGACAAAAGCAACAGGCAGTGAGGCCTCCAATAAAGAAGTTAACTCCTAAAAAGAAGGTGGTAAATCAAGATATTGCTCCACTGGATAAACTCTTAAGTGAAATAACTGAAGATGGAAAGTTGAAAAACATTAGCAAACTGTACAACACACTATCTGCTGATGACAAAGAAAGCATAGAGAACGGTGTAATTTTACACTTGGACATTTACAAGAAATTTTTGATGGAAATTGTTGATGAAATACCAAATGATCTATATAGAAGACTAGAAGCTAGAAGGGTAGCTATGGATACGAAAATAAAAATTGAAAAACTACTTGCAGTGCATCCAGTAAACTCACCTGATGAGATAGACAAACTAATTAGTGAAGCTAACCGGACAATATTTTCAACTGCTCACCGGCATGTAGCACTGATGGCAGGTAGAGTGAATGAAGTCTTTGAGGAAACAACATATGCATGGGATATATTCTTTGTAGAAAAAGAGAAACAGGAAGAGTTACTAAGACCCAAGACTATCAGAGTATACCAAAAGGACATGGATAAGGGAAAAGGTAAGGTAGGTGGACCTCCAAGCTTTAAAATAATTGATAATGTGCTCCCACCTCCTTCGGATACTCCACCGGTAGAAACTACAGACAATCAACCGACTATTGAGAGTATGGAGACTCCACTTGAGGACACTAATCCTGAATCTAAAATTTTGTACACTGTAAATATATACACACAAGAAGTAAATGTTGTGGTTGACAGAGAAACCACCGAGGATAAGAAGGAAGAAGTGACTACTGAGTCACCGGCTGCAAATGTTGAGGTTGAGGTTAATAACACTGTAAACCTACTCAGACAAAGCAACTGACAGAGGACACCACTGGTAAACCATTAGAAGAACCGATAGATAAAACTGAAAAACAATCAGGAGAACCTGAAATGGACAGTGCAGAGGTACAAACTGAGAAACCGAAATTGCATACAGAGACATAGATTGAGAAACCGACTGTTGAAAGCTCAGAGAAACCCTTTGAGACACAGATGGGGGAACCGGAACAAAAACAGGTTGAGACACAAGTTCAGACAGAGACAGTGCCATCGGCTAAAAGTGAAAAGCCTAAACCTTTGCTAGTAGAAATGCAAACACAGACTGACCTTCCAGAGGTCGAATCAAGCAAGGTAATTACTACAACTGGTAGCATGGATATTGTGAAAGCAGTTGGACAGACATCTGGTACTTCAATATCAGAATTTCGACCTACAAATGTAACATAAGTCTTATTGGATTCAATAAAGAAGATCACAGAATGCAATGCACAAGCCTATAAGGCTATAGATAATACAATCCCTATTCTTAAACTGGTAGCACCTAAATGCATAGTGGATAATAAAGATTCTTTAGGTCAACTAGACACATTGTCTAAGTTTATCACCGACAACATTTTGAGAGTTGATCAAATAAATGAGGACACATTTAAAGAGAGATTGATTAAGGAAAAAGAGAAATTCTTTGAGGAAATTGTGAAGAAGAACAAGGAGAAAATGGACACCTTATTACTAGATCTAGGAAAAACAATTTTGGATTTTAAGAAAATGTACAGGGATACTTGCAAAACAGACATCTTGACACAGGATATAGATTCAGAGCAGCAAAACTCAAACTGAATAAACAATGTTACTGACAATCTGATAGGTACATCCGATTCATTTTTGGAGATAGAAAATAAAATTGGAGATCTAGAAGAGAAAATTGAGAAGTTAGAGAAGGACAAAGAGAAAGTTAAGCATAAGGCAAAGAGCTTAAAATGTAAACTTGGTCCAAAACTAGACTACCTCATTTCTTTGAGAAAAGAAATTTCTGAGGCTCTGGTTCCTGTACTTAAGACACCGGAAGAGCAAATGCACATACTCACCGGTACAGTTCAGAGAACCCAAGAGGCATTACAGGAAAGCAAAAGATTCAGTAACAACTTAAAACTGGTTTTGACAGATATTTTTCAGATTGTAACCCACCGGTTACAAGAATCTAGGTAGGACTCCACTGACAGCGAATGACAACCTTTGTCATTGATGTCAAAGGGGGAGTAGTGAGATGAGAAAAATGATCAGAACGGGACATCATCAGCTCAGGGGGAACATACATTTTTGGGCACATAGTTTTGGTATGACAAATTTTGGCAGATTCTTTTTGGACATCATTTTGGACATTTTTTGATTTTTCTCACGAGTATTGCCATCAATGCCAAAGGGGGAGATTGTTGGCAAATGCACACTCCAATGAGAAATTGTAGGTGATTGAAAGTATTGTCATTGATGACAACCTTACAATCATGTGATACTGATAGGCAGACTTAGGCACCGACATCGATAGACTCTACACCGACACCGAAAAGGAATAATACCGACACCTTGGCCGACAACAATTTTGTATAAACATATTTTGTAATTAATTGTAAAATCTTTTGTAAGCCAACATGGCAAATTGTAATATGACTCATATATGTATGAGATCATTGTAGATCATTTAGGAGACAACAAAGAAGGTGATTGATGAAAGGATAATAACAGACCTAATGTGCGAATTATTAGGTTAAGGGTTTATGTATGTAGTAGAGCTTAAACCGGTATTGAATCTGGCATAGCAAATGCTAATCTGAAGTAGTACAAGACATTGGATTAGTATAATCCATTTTTATAAGTCAGTGTGACTTCTTTTGTAACTAAGCAATGAGCTCTAGGCATTTGGCCTTCCTGCATGTGCAGGCCCCTATTGTAAGCAGTAATATTCTCTTATTGGCCAGTAAGTGAATATTGTGGGTCACAAATCCCACCGAGGTTTTTTCCCCACCGGGTTTCCTCATTAAAATATTGTGTTATGGTGTGCTTTTCATGTTGAGGTTGTTATTCTTATTTGCTGCATTATTTCTGGTTTATTGGTACACAGTTTTAATATGCTTTTCATGTTATAAGTTAAGAAAATTATTATACTGGTTAGATACTGATTCACCCCCCCCTCTCTCAGTATCTTTGGGAATCCTAACAGCGTGATAGGGGAGGTGGAAATGGAATGGTGAAATGGCAATGATGAGAAATAGAAATGGGATTGATTGGGTTTGGGCACTGTTGTGACCTATTTCACACATTGCCCCATTGCAAATGGGGACCCTGTGTTTTTTTCTTTTTAGGGTTTTTGCTTTGGCATCACAATTGCTAATCTCCAATCTTTTTGCAAATGAGGAGTTAGAGATTTTGAGAATTTATCCCAAGCCAAGTTGAGAAATCATGCTCAAAATCATGTATGAATGTTGTCGACATGCTTAGAAGGTTTGAAGGACGAGGATCGCAATTGCTTTGGGTCATTTCTGACAACTTTCTATTTTTAATTTTTTTTGTTTTTTCTCCTTTTCTTTTGCTTTTTTGAAAGTAGAATCTGGGTTTTGTTCCTTAGATCATTTCATCTCTGCCCATGTTGTCAGAATTAGAAAATCTTGTCTCTAGCTATAAAAAGAAGGGCTTTGAAATTTTTGGTTTTTTCCTGAGACTAGGGTTTTGTTCTTTAGGTCATATCAGTTTGCCCATGTCTTCAGATTCGAAATCTTTTGCTCCCAAGTATAAAAAGCAAGGGTTTGAAATTTTTGCTTTTTCCCGAGATTAGGGTTATGCCATATTATTACTACCCATGTTTTGAGTTTTTGAAAACTACGTCTTTAAGGGTAAAAAACAAAATGCAAACCCTAAAATTTAGGGTTTTGTTCCAAAAGATCAGTCATATTATCAATGCCCATGTTCTCAAATTTTGGAAATGAGGTCTCCAAGTGCAAAAGGCAAAGTGGAAACCCTAATTAGAGTTTTGTTCTAGATGAACCAACATGGTATCAACATGGCATGAACACTGTTGATCAAGCATAGAGGAAGAGTTTGGGTATGGCACATTGAAAATTTTGCCTAAGTTGGAGAAGTAAAAATGGCAAATGCTTAAAAGTCAGACAAATGGAATAGTAGATGATCAGTCAAATTCGCCCAAGGATGTCAAGTATGGAAGATGTTTAGGCAAGATCAATGTCCGCCAGAACATAATAAAGTTGTCCAAGACTCAGTCGGACTCACCTTATGATTAAGCAAAAATGTCTGACACTTGGCAAACTTCTACCAATGGTTAATTAACTCTTGGCAAGAGTTAGTTAAACTCCTACTTGAGGTTAGACCATGTTGGGAGAAAAATAAAATAAAATAAGGCATGGAAGTGTAAAGCAAGTTGGAAAATAAATTTGTCACAAACTTTTTAAAATTATTTTCCAAAATTAAGATTATTTTCAAGGATTATGTTTCAACACTGAGAATTATTTAAAAAAACAAAACAAAAAAACTCCAAGAATTTTGGAAACTAAAAGAAAGTTCTA
Organism: Cryptomeria japonica; assembly: GCF_030272615.1. Lineage (NCBI taxonomy): Eukaryota > Viridiplantae > Streptophyta > Pinopsida > Cupressales > Cupressaceae > Cryptomeria > Cryptomeria japonica. Next base: position 455,878,937 of record NC_081410.1, on the reverse strand, counting down.
GAAGATTCTTTGATAAAGATGAATTTGAGAGAAAAAATAAAACTTTTTCATTTTGGAAAGATTAAAACAAAAAAAAAACATAAAAAAATAATAAAATAATTTAAAAACGAAAAAAATAAAAAAAATAAAACTTCTAAATTTAAAAATCCTAGACTCTATTCAATCAACTCATATTCACAATTCATTATTCAAGTTGAGAATTTGGAGGGCAATTGAAAATAAATTTTCTCTCAAAATTTGTGAATTTTGGAGAGATTTTCTAGAATTGAATTCTTCTAAGTGTTAGAAATCAAGAAATTAAGTGTTTTTTTCGATTTTAAGACAAAATTTCAGAGTTGAAGGTAAATTTCAGTCATAAAGAGGACCTAAAATATGAATTTCACTGAATTTTGTTACCTTTCTGTCTTATTTTATCAATTTCTTGATCAATTCCTTCACTTTCAGTTCGTTTTTTCACATAAATTTAACCTTTTAATAGGCTGAAAGTGAAATTTTCAGAAAAGAGGATTAAAAATCAGAATTAAAATCTGAAAATAATATTAAATTTTCATGTGTTTTTGTAGGTTAAGGTAGCAAAGTACCAATGAAGTTCGCTAGCCATAAAGAAAAGCATGATAAGAATTGATCAGAATATGGCAATCAGACTTCTTCCAAATCCGCCATGATGAAGACAAATTAAGGTTGGCAAGAGGTTTTCAAACTTCACCCAACCTAAGGAAAATATGAAGAAGGTCACGACAAAGAGCAAACACAAATTGACAAAACCTTTGCCAAGTCCGCCATGTCTAATAACTATCTAAGTCCACCTTGAACATGCCTGACAATTTTCCAAGTCCACCTTGGCATGGAGTCTTCCAAGTTGGCGTGACAAGGACAAGATGAATTCCTTCCAAGCATGATCAAAGTCCGCCTAGGCAAGTAAAATTGTCAGACACATGGTAAACTACCACCATTGGTTAATTAACTCTTGGCAAGAGTTAGTCAAACTCCTACACGAGGTCAAGAAAGTTGGAAGGTGATTGTCCAAAGTTCGTCCAAGGCAACAAAGCATGAGCACATGGAAAAGTCTTTTGCCAAGTCTACCTAGACATGTTCAAATTCTCATCCAAATCTGCCTTCCAAGGTGGCAATGAACATGTCAATACATCCAAGTTCGACAAAGTTGGAGCATAAGCCTATGTCCAGAATTCACCAAGGATGAGCAAAGTAAGCAACTTCCAAACATGATAGAACCTGATCAGATTATTAGACTTCAGACAGAGACAACAAAATTCGCATGGAGATAGGAAACAAAGCATTCCAAAAAGTTGAAGGAAGCACTCAATAAGTTCAACATGTCCAAGACTCATCCATGTTCATCATAGACAACGAATTAAAAGATAGCAAATTGGAAGTTTGATGAGCACAAAGACAAAGTAATATGTCTTAGCATATTCCAATTTGCCTACAAAGAAGAACATCTCTTGTCTTCTAAGTCCGCCTGAGAAGGATGACAATCATCTTCCAAGAGAAAATAATTCATGAAAGTCCACCCTACCAGGATTAAGGAAGAATGTTATCCAAATTCGCTAAGGAATAAAGCAAAACAAACTATCTAAACTTCCAAGCAATCAGGTTGGATAATAAAAGAGAAGGCTTGGGGAATGATCTTCCAAGCACATGACATGGAAAGAATAAATAAAGCCTAGTGATCAGACCTCCAAATCTGATCCATGAAGACAGGGCAATCCAAGTTCACCTTGGAAGGAAAAGATTAGCCAAGGTTTGTCCAATAAAATAAGACACAAATTGAAACTTGTCCAAGGATGTGTAAATTCCACCTTGCCAAGAGGAAATTTGCTAAGCAAGCATAAGGATGGCATGTATTCTTGGAAAAATAATTGTTTGATCATATTTCCAAATCTGCCAAAGACAAGAAGGCTCATGATTGTCCAAACTTTTCCAAATCCACCAAACACAAGGAGATGATTGTCCAAACTCTTTCCAAGGCATAAAATAGATTAAGGCAAATTGAAGGATGATTGTCCAAGAATATTCCAAGTCCAAGCGGAAACAAATTGACACGAAGCATGTCAATGCATGGAAGAAAGATTAAAGCATAAACAAAGGTTGGTTGGACTTCATCCAAGTCTGCCATGCCAGGAAGAAATAAATTTGACAAGACAAGCTCCCACGTGCAACATAAATTGGCGACAAGAAGAGTATTCCAGACAAATTTTCATACTTAGGCAAATTTTTCAGCACAAATTGGAGAATTCAAGTTAACATGTCTAGGTTCATTGAACACACTACCTCTCAATAGAAGAAGGGGGTGAAATCCTAAAAGATAACATCTTGTGCCACTTGTCTCTCATCCGATGGATATTTAATCTATTTTGGGAAACTTTGATTAGGGTTAGGTTGTTTTAATCTCGACTGTTGATTGGAAATCAATCTTGGCCATTGAATTGTAATTGGGGAGCCTATAACTTGAGCTCACCCCTCATTTGTAAATTATGGGAGCATGCTGCAAAACATGTTGAGATAAGCAACTATTTCTTAGGATTGCCAAAATAACAAGTAATACATTGTTTGAATTGATGGTGATTATTTCCCTTATTTTGGAGTCTGCATGGTTCTTATCCCTCATCATAGTTTAGATTTTATTTCATGTATGTTAGATGAATGAAGGATTTGATAGCTTAGATTGGTGAAACTTTTTGCTCATAATTTTGTTGGATGGATGATTTTCATTCAATGTGTAAAGTTAGCCTGAGCTTTTGAGGTGGATGCTTAACTTCTACTTTGAGTAATATTGTTCAATTGTTGGTATTATTTATTCGTAAGTGTGAAAATCTTGAGCACAACCTTAGAAGATTGCACATGCTTTGTGTAGTTGTCCTAAGTGTGGCAAAACAAAGTGTTGTTATTAGTTTCACCCAGTCTTTATCGTCTCCTAAATTCTTAGGAATAGATTAGAATTTTTAAACCCTTATCTCCTTTTTAGTTTTCTTGAAGTCCATGATCCAAGACTCAAATGATAAATCTCCATTCTGAATTGAACGAGCCAAGCATAAGTCCCTTTGTGTATTACCAACATATCACAACGCCCATTGAGCTTATCCACACGTCAAGACTTGACAAAAAGAAACCTTGGAATCACCATATGATCTTCTCGCAATTTTAACATAACCGGTGATTTTTCAAGAGAGGATAAAGTATCCTTGCGCATTTTATTATAATGTTCGGTATATGATAAAACATACACCAACAAGAACCCACTGACATGACTAGGAGAAGTTGAAGGGATTATGTCTTGGCTGGGAAAAGGGAGTGTTGAACCTCACTTCATTCTTAAGAGGGAGACTTGATCAGCTCCTGAGCAACTACAAACAAAAGGTTAATAGCAAAGACTCAACAACAACTGACAACTAAGCTAAGACAACTATCCAAGAAAGAAAAAAAGTGGGGGACCCCATTTGCAATGGGGCGATGTGTGAATATCTCACAACACTAACCAAGAGATTAATTGCTATCCAGTTCTACTCCAGAATTCGTAGGTTCTTCCATTCTTCATGCTCCAGATTGCAATCATTTAAATCTTCTTGATTCTTCCAACTCGAACTAGCATTTTTCTTGTGATATTTCTTTATCTTTCTTTGGCCTGAGACCACTCCCATCACAACCTTTTGCATTATACCGTCAATAATTAAGGTTAGGCTTCACAGCGCATTCCAAGTTCCTTTTATCAGCTCTAAACTCCTCAACTCTGGTCTCCAAGTCATTCATTCTAACCTACATATCAGCCACTTGGGTTTTCAAATTAGCCACAATATTGTTAGGTCCCGGAGACAACTGAGAGGGGGGGGGGGGGGTGAATCAGTTGTCTAATAAATTCAAACCAAAAATTAATTAACCAACTTAATGCTTAATACTGGTAAACCAGTTAAGTATGTCGGTAGATAGTGTTAACAGTAAATTGCTATACTGGTAAGGATTAATGCATGAAACATAAACATAAAGTCATCCACAACATATGACACCAATATTTGTACGTGGAAACCCTGTAAGGGGAAAAACCACGGTGGGAAACCTTACCCACAATCAGATGATACTATTGCAGATAGTAAGTGTACATAAATGGGGTCTGCACATGCAGAAAGGCCAACAACCTAGAGCTCACTGCTCAATCACAAAATGGGAGTCACACTGACTACAGTTGGATGGTTAAATCCAATAAGAATGTACTGCACAAAATAGCATCTTCATATGTTGGATTCAGTACCAGTGTAATGCTGATATGCTTCTACAAAAACCTAACTTCACCTTCAAATGATGTCTTCGTGTATATCCCTGCTTGATCTCGCATATACCTTCACTTAATTATTTTTCGCATTCCACACTTGATCTTACAAATAAGATCTTACATTTATACCATACCCTAAGACCAATTTTAGTAGGTCGACTCTACAAGATATTACAATAAAAATATTTTACAAACAATATAATATCTGATGCAATAACCGATTAAACATGTCGGCTTAATGCATTTACAACAATAATAAATCATCTCCATAGCGTGCCATGTTGATCTAGAAAAGATAAACCTGCCGATGTAACCCTAGATAACTTGGACCTATTTGCCGGTAAAAGCAAATATGCAAATATGAATATACCAATGATTAATTCTTCAAAACAAAGTGTCCACACGATGTCTTCGACATTACCAAGTGTCTTCCATATCATTCCAAGTACTGGTGAGCAATATATCCTACCGGTGAACCATATACCAGTAACTGTTGCACAGTTTACTTGTTTGCCGGTGAATGTTGCTGGATCTTCAAAGTAGGTGTTGACATCAATGACAAAACCATACCAAAATACCAACAATCTCCCCCTTTGGCATTGATGGCAACACAAGATGGAAAAACCATCAAAGTGCCAAAACAAAAATGCCAAATACAAAAACCAACAATCTCCATTTCTCCCCCTGGGAGTAACATGTGTTTATCCAAAGATTTATTTTTAATACCAATCTCTCATACCAATTTCTCATACCAATCTCTCCTTAAATGTGTTTTTCAAAATCTCTCCCCAAAAAGATAATGTGTTTTTTCATAGATATCTCTCCCCCTTTGACATCAAATGCCAAAGTCGCAAAAAGTCAAGTTCATACAAAATACCAACCAATTCAATATACCAACTACTCCCCCTGAGAAGTAGCTTCCTCATCAAATACTGGAATAAAAGATTTGTCCATTTAATTTTGCCGATTGATGACAATCATCAACTGTCTAAGTCTCTACCAGTGGTGGTATGACTCCAAGCTGATCTCTGAGATATTCAAAAGTCTCCTTAGGCAAAGGTTTTATGAAAATATCTGCAAGTTGTTCTTTAGTATTCACATAAACCAGTTTTATCTCCTTTTCTTCAACTTTTTCCCTTAGAAAATTCAGTTTGATAGAAGCATGTTTTGTTTTAGAATGTAATAACAGATTCTTAGATATATCAATTGCTGCAGTGTTGTCACAGTATATAGTAATAGGTTCCTTGCATTTTACCTTTATGTCTTTCAACATTAGCTTAAGCCATAATACCTGTGTATAGTTTGTTGTTGCTACAACATATTCTGATTCTGTTGTTGATAAAGATGTACAACTCTATTTCTTACTCAACCAAGAAACTAATCTTTTTCCAAGAAAGAATGCTCCTCTAGTGGTGCTCTTTCTATCATCTATATCTCCTGCCCAATTTGCATCTGTGTATGCACATAGATCAAAATTTTCATCTTTAGGATACCATAATCCAAGATTTGTTGTGCCTTGTAAGTACCGGAAAATCCTTTTTACTGCTGATTCATGATTTTCCCTAGGATTACTCTGAAATCTAGAAACAATACATACTGCATTAATAATATCAGGCCTAGTTTGTGTCAAATACAGTAAACCTCCTATCATAGATTTGTATCTAGTTGGATTAACAGGTGTAGATTCATCCCTTTGAGATAATTTGTCATTTGTAGTCATAGGTGTGCTTACCGGTTTAGAGTTCTCCATCCCAAATTTATTTAGTAATTATTTCAAGTACTTGGATTGACTCAAAAATATACCTTCATTAGTCTGAGAAATCTGCAAACCTAAAAAGAATTTTATTTCTCCCATCATAGACATTTCAAATTCTTGTTGCATTTCAAGAGAAAATTCCTTACATAATCTATCTTCTCCTCCAAAGATTATATCATCAACAAATACTTCAATAATCAAGATGTCATCATTAGTTATTTTGTAATATAAATTGCTATCTGCATTTCCTTTAGTAAAACCAATCTTCAAAATATACTTATCCAACCTTGCATACCAAGCTCTTGGGGCTTGTTTCAATCCATACAGAGCTTTTCTTAACCTGCAAACCATATCACTGTCATTTGTCAAAGAAAATCCATCAGGTTGTTCAATATATACTTCTTCTTCAAGATCTCCATTCAAAAATCCACATTTAATATCCATTTGATAAACTTTGTAGTCCTTGTGAGCTGCAAAAGCCAAGAATATTCTAACTGCCTCAATTCTGGCTACCGGTGCAAAGGTTTCATTGTAATCAACTCCTTCTTTCTGAGAATATCCCTTACACACTAGTCTTGCTTTATTTCTGACAACCTTACCATCTTCATTAAGTTTGTTTCTAAATACCCATTTAGTTCCAATTACATTTTTATCTTTAGGCCGGGGAACTAATGTCCAAGTATTATTTTTCTCAATTTGTCCTAATTCTTCTTCCATAGCTTTTATCCAAAATTTATCTTCACATGCCTCATTGATAGATGATGGTTCAATTTGAGAAATAAGACATACCTCTTCATTTGCCAATCTTCCTCTTGTCATAACTCCTTTAAATTTGTTTCTAATTATCTGATCTTCAGAATGATTCAATCTTACATACTGGGGTGTCTTAGTTTGTTGTTGTTCTTCAATTATTGTGGAATCTTCTGATGATACCGGGGTAATTGGATCTTCATTATGTACTGGTGGATTTAGTATAAGTTCATTTGTCACAATTTCTGTTGCCGGTTTAGAGTCTATATACCTTGAAGTTCCTCTGAATTGTTCATCAATCTTTGCATTTGTACTCTCAACAATTTTCTGCAATCTTTTATTAAAACATCTATATGCCTTGCTCTTAGATGAATAACCAAGAAATATTCCTTCATCACTTCTAGGATCAAATTTGTCAATATACTCATCTCTTCTAATATAACATTTACTTCCAAAAATTCTAAAATATTTAAGAGTAGGAGTATTACCAAACCATAGTTCATGAGGGGTCTTACCGGTTTCACCTTTGATGTAAACTTTGTTGAATGTATAGACAACAGTGCTAATTGCCTCTCTCCAATACACATGTGGTACATTTGCTTCTGATAACATACTTCTAGCTGCATCCAAGATAGTTCTATTTTTCCTTTCAACAACTCCATTCTGCTGTGGTGTCCGAGGTGCTGATAACTGTTTTCTGATTCCATTCACTTCACAAAATATATTAAAGTCCTTAGATGTGAATTCTCCTCCTCCTTGATCTGATTTTAAACATTTGATTTTCTTGTCGGTTTCATTTTCAACCATTGCTTTGAATAGTTTGAACTTTCCAAGTGCTTCTAATTTCTCTCTGAGAAAAGTAACCCAACACATTCTAGAATAATCATCAATAATTAGCATGAAATATCTATCACCTTGTAAGCTTCTAGTTCTAGCTGGACCACATAAATCAGTGTGAATTAAATCAAGAGCATTATTGGATTTTTCTGGAATACTTTTGAAACTAGCTCTAACTTGTTTTCCAAATTGACATTCCTTACAAATTGTATTATGAGATTTCACAATTTTAGGTAGATCTCTAACTGCCTTAGAAGTACTGCTTTTTACCATGCAATCAAAGTTTACATGACATAGTCTCTTATGCCATAACCAACTTTCATCTATATGTGCAATTAAGCATGCCTTTTCACTGTTATTCAAATGAAAGATATTGCCTCTAGTCTGATTACCGGTTGCAATTTCCAAACCAGTTCTATTCATGATTTTACATTTTCTATTTTTGAATTGTAACTGAAATCCCTTCTCAACTAATTGACCAACACTTAAAAGATTAGGCTTTAATCCTTCAACATAGTAGACATTGTCAGTGTTATGCTTACCATCAAGAGATATTGAACCTTTACCTTTGATTGAACAGGCTTTGTCATCTCCAAATCTTACTAAACCTCCATTGTATTCTTGAAAGTTCAAAAATTTACCTTTGTCTCTAGTCATATGATGTGAGCATCCTGAGTCAATAATCCATTCATCCTTTGCTTCAAATTTAGCTACTAGGGCTTGTTCTACCAGTTGAGCAAAAGGTGTCGGTTGATCTTCTGTTACAGCAACAAAAACCCATCCGTTGTCTGTTGGATCCTCATTAGAATCATCAGTCACCCCTTCATCAACAATGTAACAAGATTTATCTTTGTTCTTTTTAAATCTGTATCTCTGATATTCAGGATTAGGCTTGTATGTTCTTCTAGCTTCTTCTCTTAGTCTAGCATGTCTATCAGGTCATCTTGAAGCCGTATGACCAATCTTATTGCAATTAAAACATTTAAAGCGTTCTTTACCTTCATACTTACTTCCAATTGGACCTTTTGGCATTTTCCTTGCAAATAGTGCTTCAAGTTCTTCAAGCTCTTCATTCTCCTTTCTGGATTCTTCAAGTTCTCTTGCATAAAAGGCTCTCCAGTCTGATTTGTCAAATGATAGAGCAGATGATGTTGATGCTTTAAAGGCCAAATTAGTCTTTATAGTAGCAACAGGACCAAATTCCTCAATTTCAAAGGCTGAAAGTTTTCCAATCAATGTATCCCTAGTTACTGATGTATTAGGCATTGTTCTTAACTCATTTATAGCAGTAACCTTCATTTTATATGCCGGTGGCAAACCTCTTAAGATTTTTGAAACAATTTCATCCTCACTCAAGGTTCCTCCACAACATTTAATACCCAAAACAATTTCATTTACTCTTTCCATAAAAGAAGAAATCCTTTCATCTTCTTCCATTTTCAGATGTTCATACCTGACTCGGAAGCTTTCAAGTTTTGCAATTTTGACTGTGGAATCTCCTTCATTCAGTGTTTCCAAGTGATCCCAAATAGCTTTAGTAGTAGACCTATCTAATAGTCCCATGATTTGTTGATCTGATAATGCGCTCAAAAGTGCTTCTCTTGCTTTGCAATCATTCTCTTCATCTTTGGCTAAAGTAGTTGGAGTAGTCTGACCAGCTACAACAACAGTATAACCATTTTTAGTAACTTCCCAGATGTCTTTACCAATGCAATTCAGATGTGTCTCCATTCTGATCTTCCATATCCCATAGTTGGTTCCATCAACTTTAGGACTGTCCTTCCTGAAATAGTTAGTAGACATTGGATCTCCTCAAGTTGTTAAACTTCTGCAAAAGAGGACTAGGCTCTGATACCAATTGTTAGGTCCCGGAGACAACTGAGAGGGGGGGGGGTGAATCAGTTGTTTAATAAATTCAAACCAAAAATTAATTAACCAACTTAATGCTTAATACCGGTAAACCAGTTAAGTATGTCGGTAGACAGTGTTAACAGTAAATTGCTATACCGGTAAGGATTAATGCATGAAACATAAACATAAAGTCATCCACAACACATGACACCAATATTTGTACGTGGAAACCCTGTAAGGGGAAAAACCATGGTGGGAAACCTTACCCACAATCAGATGATACTACTGGAGATAGTAAGTGCACATAAATGGGGTCTGCACATGCAGAAAGGCCAACAGCCTAGAGCTCACTGCTCAATCACAAAATGGGAGTCACACTGACTACAGTTGGATGGTTAAATCCAATAAGAATGTACTGCACAAAATAGCATCTTCATATGCTGGATTCAGTACCGGTGTAATGCTGATATGTTTCTACAAAAACCTAACTTCACCTTCAAATGATGTCTTTGTGTATATCCCTACTTGATCTCGCATATACCTTCACTTAATTCTTTTTCGCATTCCACACTTGATCTTACAAATAAGATCTTACGTCGGCTCTACAAGATATTACAATAAAAACATTTTACAAACAATATAATATCCGATGCAATAACCGATTATACATGTCGGCTTAATGCATTTACAACAACAATAAATCATCTCCATAGCATGCCATGCTGATCTGGAAAAGATAAACCTGTCGGTGTAACCCTAGATAACTTGGACCTATTTGCCGGTAAAAGAAAATATGCAAATATGAATATACCAATGATTAATTCTTCAAAACAAAGTGTCCACACGATGTCTTCGACATTACCAAGTGTCTTCCATATCATTCCAGGTACCGGTGAACAATATATCCTGCCGATGAACCATATACCAGTAACTGTTGCACAGTTTACTTGCTTGCTGGTGAATGTTGTTGGATCTTCAAAGTAGGTGTTGACATCAATGACAAAACCATACCAAAATACCAACAAATATCACTATTATCAATTGGGTCATTAGTCGGGATGTGATGTGACCAATCCCATCACAACCTTCCACATGATACCATCAATAATTAAGGTAAGTCTTCACAACACATTCCAGGTTCCTTTTACCAGCTCTAAACTCCTTAGCTTTGGTCTCCAAGTCAGTCATTCTAACCTGCATATCAACCACATGGGTTTTCAAATTAGCCACAATATTACTATTATCAATTAGGTCATCTGTCTACTTCTTGAGCATTCTTTCATTCTAATGATGGACCACAGAGTGTGATCTGAAACATTGATGCAAAAAATTATGCACAATCAAAACTAAAAACAATAAGAGAAACCAAATGTTATCAATGTATCAAGATGGTGATATCTATGATCATGAAATGACTTTCAAATTCACTTGTGTCTCTTTGAATGCTTACTTTCACAATGGTTGTACAAACTTTACCTTCAAGGATTGAGAGGGATGATGTATTTATTAGTGGACAACTATTTTGGCTCCAAAACAGTAGTGTTGTACCGACGACATGCATAACATACATGCATACCCGTGCTCACTTGCAGGTGGTCCCACGCATGAGCGGTGACGAGCTGGAGATGGCAAGACATCGTGTAGGTGGGGGATCTGACAACGTGGACTCACTAGAGGTGACATCCAAACCGCACATCATGTCATCGGAGTTAAGGGTGCGTATAACACACAATTGGTCCTTTGCAAACCGCCAGGGTTGCAACTGCAGAAGGCTTGGTTGGGCGGGCAGGAAAGTAGTGGGAGACAATTGTCTCCCATTGCTATATGTGTACGATAACACACAGTGGGTATGGTCAATAACTATGGTTAGAGCCATAAGTAGATCTATTTTTCACGATTTTGTAAAAATCCTCCCCATTTGGTGATCCCGCACAACCTCTTATAATTCCTTGTTACACACGCGAGATAAGCCTTCCTTTGCTTTCACCTTGTTTCCTTATGCCACGTTTCTTTAATCTTACTCTACCTGCCCTTGTGACATAAGCTTGTGTATGTTCACAAAAGCTTCCTCTTCTCCTGCATGGATTTGCATTCCTTTGTTTCTTTGTTGCTTAGTTCTTTGCCCGCCTTATGCTTCATACCCACACATGATAAGTCTTTTCTCTTTCACCTTTGTATTTCTTATCCTACGGGCCCTCTTCTTATCCCGCATTGCTACTTCTGATTGCTAGGAACCCCTGTGGGATAAGAATTCCCTTTGTTGCCTTCAGACCATCCTTATCCTGCATTGCACCTTGTCACACCTTCGGCCTGGGGGATAAAAGTATTAACTCTTAATGTTCATTTTAATATCCCGCACAATCCATTTTCTCTTCTCTTCTTTTATCCTTGTAGTCGCACAACTTTGTCATAGGGAATAAGAAACTTATCTTATTTCCTTATGTCCTTATCCCACATAGGTAACTTGCGAACTTCAAACATGAGGTGGGATAAGCCTTGCTGCTTGTTATTCCTTCCCTTTGTTATCCCACGTAGTGTCGAACGACAACATGAAGATGTCACAGGATAACAACTTCTCCTTTCCTCTATTTTATCTTGTTCTTTGTCACTCCAGAATGACGGGATTTACCATTTCACTTCCCCTCTTTACCTCATAGCATCACCCACAAGCCAACTTTACCCGTGCGGGATAAGTCAACTTTACCCGAAAGACAAAGGAGGACTTACCCCGCAAGGTTAACAATAGCTTCTAAAAAGTGTTGCGGGGAAATAGGAAGGGAAGAATAACAAGGGGCAAAGGCCAGGAAGCCAACCCCTTTTTGGAGGGGCCATGGCTAAACTGGCTCCAAAACGAAACGTCAATAGCACAAAAATTTTCAAAAATTAGAGATCGTTGATCGTGATTAATAGATTTAGCCGCGACTTTGATTTTTTGAATTTTTTTGGAAAAGTTAATAACATGAGTTTTATAACCCCTTTTTGGAGCTAGTTTAGCCGTCAGAGCCACGGCTAAATTGGCTCCAAAACCACACGTCAATAACACAAATTTTTTCAAAAATTATAGATTGTTGATCGTGATCAGCAAAATTAGTTGTGGCTTTCATTTTTCAAAAAAATTTGAAGAAGTCTATAACACAAGGTTTATAACCCTGTTTAGGAGCCAGTTTAACCATGCCTGCACATCTCGTTTATCCTAACAAATGCCTTCATTAATGTCGAATAACACAATGGTAATCACAACTAACATTGCAGATTACTGACTAGATTCGTATAACACGAAAGTTATTATAGCATTAAATGAAGGATTATTGATCGTTTGTTGAATAAGACGAAGGTTTTAAACACAATAACATGACAAATTATTGACAGAATTGTGTATAACACACAAGTTTTAACATAGAAACATTGCAGATTGTTGACCCTATTCGTATAACATGAAAGTTATCATAGCACTAAATGACAAATTATTGATCGTTCATCGAATAACATGAAAAAGTCAATAACATGCAATTTGTCAATAACACAAAATGTCAATAACATGCAAATTGTCATACAGAATCCCGATAAGGTAGCTAATGGCTCCAAAACTGGGTCGTGGCTAAACTGGCTCCAAAACGCACGTCAATAACACAATTTTTTTCAAAAATTACAGATCGTTGATCCTGATTAGCAGATTTAGCTAAGACTTTGATTTTTCAAAAAATTTCAAAAAAGTCAATAACATGAGTTTTTAACATTAAGAAGGTCATGCAGGGTAACTCTTCGTTTTGGCAAATCGGCTCCCCGCTATCCTGCAAGGTTCATGGTGGATGCAAGAAGACCGTGCAGGGTAAAAACTAGCGTTCCTCAACACGCTTGCTGCTATCCAACAAGGCTCAAAGAAGATATAAGAGACCCTTGTAGGGCAAACCTTACCAACCATATACGACCAACCCCGCCATCGCGCAAGGAAGATGGTAGTGCAAAGTTGATGTTGCAGGGGACTCGAGGGGGCTGCGACTAAAGTGGCCCCAAAACCGAACATCAATAACACAATTTTTTTGTGAATATTTTCAAAATAGTCAATAACATAAGTTTTTAACCCCTTTTTGGAGGTAGTTTAGCCGCGTGCTAAATAGACTCGAAAACTCGTGTTATTGACTTTTTTGAAAATTTTTGAAAAATCAGAGTCATAGCTAATGACAGCATAACAACTTAACATGACGGGATATTCATAGGATTTTTCATTACACGAAGGTAATGATAGGATAACCTATCAATAACCTGTTATATCAAGTCATTCTAACTTGTTATGTCAAGTCATTCTAACCATCATGTTATACACAAATCTAGTAAATCCTGTCATGTTATTAAATATAGTATATCCTTCATGATAACCTACATAGTGAGCCTGACTAGTTATTCAAAGAGGCAATTGTGCCTTGCGGGGTGGTGGGATATAGAGTAATCCTTATCCTGCACGGGTTCCAGATGAAGAAGTTTGGTGTTGCGGGATAGCGGGGGTGCTTGTAAGGAGAACAAAAGTTCACCCCGCATGGGTATAATCATGTCAATAATATGTTACATTGTGCCATAATAACCCTCTTGTTATATGACATCTTGTGAATAATCTGTCATGTTATCGTCTAATTACATTCATGTTATATGAAATCTTGTAAATAGCCTATCATGTTATCCGTTATTATTGTGTATACATTCTCAATATGTTTGTTATAATATTATTTTTAGTTGTAAAAATAAAAAATTAGATTTTTGTTTAAGTGTTTTATTTATCTATGTGCATAGTCCCTAGTTTGATCTAGTATGTTGCATTGAGTAGAGCCTTTTCTTTAATCATTTTTGTTAGTGTGGAAGCTTAACCAATTTTTTGGAAGGATAACGTGCCAGATTATTGATTGTGTTTCCGTATAACACGAAGGTTAGTACCAGATAACATGACAGATTATTTGTTAAAGGTTTCGGGTCCTGAAAACCTGCTTTTTTAATTAATCAGAACATGACAGATTATTGACCGAGTTATCGAATAACACGAAGGTTAGTACTGGATAACATGATAGATTATTGACTATGTTGTCGTATAACACGAATGTTACTATTAGATAACATAACAATTTATTGACATACAGCACAACATTATTATACAGAGGTTATTATACACGGGGATAACGTGACAGGTTATTGATCGGGTTTTCAGATAACATAACAAGTTATTGACACATTTCACAATGTCGTTGGTTTGCTTATGATATGGATGCAATTTGGTGGTATGTGATAGCGGGGCTTCAAAAAGTTGATATAGTGTAATTGACTTTTTCGAAAAATCAAAGTCCCATCTTTTTCTGCTGATCACGATCATGGATATGGGATGTTTGGAAAATTTAATAACATGAAGTTATAACCACTTTGTGGAGCATAGATGGTGCATAAGATTGTGCATTTTTTTGTAGGGTAATAGATCACATAAGATTGTGCAATTTTTTAAAGGGTAATAAATGGTGCATAAGATTTTGTAGTTTTTTTTAGGGTAATAGATTGTGCATAAGACTGCAGTTTCTTTTTGGTTTTCTTTTAGGATAACAATTTGTATTATATTACTGTATGCATGATAACACGTTGTTCTATATTACTTTGTACAGAATAACCCGTCGTGTTATGGATAACATACATAGGTAATCAAAATGTGTTATATAGATAGTTTATAATAACACAACTTGTTATGTATAAGCATGACTCAACATGGGAAAGAAGAATTAATAAATGTGGCATCACCTCATTGCTTGAGTATATTTTGTAAATTTTGTGTGAGCGTGACCTCATTTTTTGAGTTTATAATATGCTTATTTACTTTGTTAGTTCATTATATGCTTATTTACTTTGTGAGTTCATATGTGACATCACCTCATTCTCGAAGTATATTTTGTAAATTGTGTGAGCATGATCTCATTTTTTGAGTTCATAATATGCTTATTTACTTTCAGAGTTAATTTTCTGAGTTCATTCTTTGAGTTCATTATATGCTTATTTACTTTCTAGGTTCATTTTCTAAGTAAATTTAGTATGTTTATTTGAGTTCATTCAGTTCTTAAAAACATCTATCTAAACTGTTGACTAACCTGATCAATAACAATGTAACATAAATGTTGAAGGAAACTATGATATAACTTTTACCAACTACTATTATCTTATTATCCACATTGAAGAATATAAGATATGTTCTAATCTATTACAGTTAGATATATAGAGGCTGCATGGAAAAACCATGTATAACCATTCATAATCCATTATAATTGTTGAAAGAACTATTCAAAAACTATTCAACTTGTTTAAATGAACTCAATTTGTTTTATTGAAAATATTAATTCAATAACCATTCAATTTGTTTTATTGAAAATAACAATTCAACAACTATTCAATATGTCTTATTGGAAACAATATGCATCATTATTGGGGTTTTATTCAACAAAATTCATCAATATACTTTTACAAAGCTTCATAACATGCCATTAAATTGGTCAGTTAAATTTTCTTGGTGTTTCATGTCCGCCTCATGCCCTACTTCTTGTTTCTCGATCAACATCTACTATCTATGCAATTCCATCTCCAAGTCCACATTATTATCACTCAACTCCATGACCTTCTTAGTTAGTTCAGTGCATCTCCTTTGCAGCTCAGTAACCATCCCCTTCAGCCTTTCATTTTCAGCCCCGATCAATTTGAAATGTCTAGGAAACACTTCATTTTCCAAACATTTTCACGGACAACCTAGCATAACAAGCCTATGAAAAATATTATCCCATAATATCCATATCCAGTCCTATACCAGAAACATCCAATGTTGAAGCATGACAACATTTATAATTAATTTACAAAGCACTATGCAATTTATAAACCACATCCTAAAACATGAAATTCGAGATAAAACATGTTCATTGTCACAACCCTCCTTTATCACTTTTTTTTGATTTAAAATACAAAACTCTATTTATATTCTTTGGATGAATTATGGAATGAATATTGTAAGGGAATAAATTAATAAACCACACACACATGGAAAATGCATATATATTTTAAAATTGTTATTTAATTTCCCTCACCCAAATTAAGGCACATGTTGTAGGAGGAATAAGAAGCTTCTAGAGGCTTCTCCACCTCCTTGCATGTAACTCCTCCCACTAAGCCTAATTAATTTGCATGGAGGCCAAATTGGGAGAGAATCTCCTCTTTTTCCAATTAATAATTAGGTAGTGGGAATTTGAAATTTCTTTTATAAAATAGGTACAAGTTTCAAAAGAAAAGTTAGCTATTCCATAAGAAATTCGGCAATTTCTCCTTGTAGTCCATTTTTCATTGCAGCCAAGGTTTTGTTGGGAGGATTTCTTTTCAAATTGGAGGATCAAGGAAGATTCTACACCATCTTCAAGCATCCAGGTTCCTTCAACTTAGTTTATGCATCTTATTTTATGGTGGATTAGATTTGATTAGATTAATTATGAGTATGCAATTCATTTGTGTTTGTTAAAGAATTAGTTTTAGATTTTGTAGAAAATGAGAGTCATGGTTTTAAAATTGTGTTTAAATTCTTGATAGGAAATTGGTTTTAGATTTTGTAAAGAATGAGATTTATTGTTAAATAAGATTCATTGTTTAATTCTGATAAGAAATTAGTTTCAGATTTTTAGAAAATAAAATTCATTGTTTAAAATTTCGATAAGGAATTTGTTTCAGATTTTGTAGAATGAAATTCATTGTTTTAAATAAGAAATTTGGTTCAGGAAATTCATTGTTTTAAATTCTTAGTTTCTGATTTGTAGAAAATAAGATTCATTGTTTAGTTTCAGATTTTTAGAAAATAAAATTCATTGTTTAAAATTTTGATAAGGAATTTGTTTCAGATTTCGTAGAATGAAATTCATTGTTTTAAATAAGAAATTTGTTTCATGAAATTCATTGCCTTAAATTCTTAGTTTCTGATTTGTAGAAAAATGAGATTCATTGTTTAAATCTGATAAGAAATTAGTTTCAGAGTAAATGGAAATTAGATTCATTATCTTCAGTTTATTTTGATAAAAATTGGACCTCCCTGTGTGTATAAATAAATGAGTTCCTTTCTCTGTGAATGAATTTTTCCTGTGTAGGAAACAAAAGAAATGAAGAAAAGGAATAAATCCTCTCTATCTGTGAATGTATTTCCCTGTAGAAAACAAAGAAATGAAAAAAAAATTCCTCTGGTTACTACTTCATCTATCCCTGAAATTAATCTATAAACACTGTTAATTACTCATTATTAACCTGCTCTGAGTAATCTTCAAATGTCTTTAATAGTTATAATACTCCTGTATAAAGTGATAATGATAATACTGTAACAAATATATATATATATATATATATATATATATATATATATAAATATATATATATATATATATATATATATAAATGAGTAACCAAAAAAAAAAACGAGAAAGCTTTTCGAACTCAAACCTTCCCCGAGCCCGTAACGCATGGCGTTTTTGCTGATTGGATGTCGGCAACAGTGCATGGGCGGTTACGTAGTAACCGTCGCGGAGTACGGGGCCGCGGGTTCCCTCACCTCTGCGGTCCTGCGCATGCAGGGCCGCAGGGGTGATGGGACCCGTGGTCCCCACCCCGCAACCCCTTTATTACCATAACAAATGCAAGCCTTTCTCCATTAAGTTTAAAATCGATTTTTTTTCGTATTTCGGAATTTGAAGTTTCAAAATTGTTTTTTTTTAAATAAAATAATCTAAGTTAATTACCATGTAGTTAATTTCTTTTTAAGTTGATAATAATGGCAGTTAATGATGATTTTTTTTATTTCTTAGTGTAAATTTAGGGATATTGACTTTCAATTAAAATGGGATTAATATGTGGCAAGATGGTAATTAAAACTATCCTTAATAAACTTTAAATTTGTAGACTATATTCTTCAAAAAAATGAACCATTGGGACTCTTGATTGGTCCTTAGAGATTAACTTACCTTATTACAAATATTTAGATTTAATCGTCATTTTTGGAATCGCTAAGTCATCCTACATCATGGATTAATTGCTTTCATTCATAGCATGCGAATTATCATATCTTTCATGCAATTACTATTATGCAAGTTTCATTTGTTATGCAAATTTCGCTTCAAGTAGTTACTTCAATTATTTACGCTTTCATTTTGTCATTCGTAGTTAGAAAACTAAATAAAGGAAGTTGGAAAACCAAAACTAGCAGCGTTCGGTATATATGGTGCCTCTGGGTCACGCTTACGGGTAATGCCGTCGTGTTGAACTACTGCACTTAACGCCTAATAAAGCTGCATTAACGACGTCTGTGGCATCGTCCCTATAAATCGTCGGGGAGTAATAAGGGTCATTTGGAAGTTAAAAATCCAAGGGGCGGGTAATCCCTCTTGGATCGATAATTAATAAGATAACTTTTAATTGAATTTCACATCCGTTGAGATAAACCATAGTAAACCCCTCTTAGGGATGGTCTAGTTAAGAGCTCTCGTGAAAATGACTTCATTTATCTATTTATTCACCTCGAAGGGATATTGGTGATTTGTAATTGGGTGACGCTCATGTTAAGTATTAGGATCTAGTTATTTTGTTAGGCCACAAGCAATAGGCCATCTTGAGCCTTCGCTTAAGTGCTACCTTCGTGGGTAGCAACCGCAGAGAAACTGTCTGGGACACTGACCCTAGAAAGGGTTGCGTACCCACAAAAATCAGTTTACATCAAACCATAGATTAGAAGATAGAACTACATACTTTACGCCTTGATCCCACGCCGAAGTGGGTATGTAGGCAGTCTTGGGACGGAGTTGCCCCTCGTACTCAGGCGTTCGTGGGTGGGGTCTAGGCTTGGTTGAGTAAGAATCCTAATCGAAAGATAAGATAATCAAACTCAATTCAATGCATACTCGGAAGGAATCCCGTATGGATTCGCTTGACTTCCCGAGGCTTTAAGCCAAATTCCGAGGCGGAATTCAAGCTTGTCTTATTTTCTTATTACTCCTAAGGACGGCGACCTCGGTGCATTCTTGTTAGAAGAATGTAGTACTTAGTGAGTGGCTCAGGACCCGAATGGTCCCGATGAGTCGAAGTCTCTGGCCAGAGCATCTCCTATCCCGTTTGGATGGATGCCTACCCTGTATGGGTAGATGCCTATCCCGTATTTGATAGATGAAATTTACGTCCCGTATGGACAACTGCCTAACCCGTATGGTTAGAAGTTCATCCCGAATGGATGAATGCCCAGTCCTATTTGGATGGATGCCCAGAGTATGCAATTGAATAAAACGTAATAAAGAAAAAAAAAATATACTCAATTTTTGTTGGATCAATTTTGGTGGGTTATTACATTCATAACATAAATCTATCTAGCTGTTGTTGTTTTCTTTTCCTTTCAATTGCTATCAATGCAGATAATTTTCATATCTACATTCAAGATGTCCATTATCTCTATTTAACTCTTAGCTCATCCTTAATATGAGAGCCTACCTAGTTCATAGGAATTTGTAGCAACTTCTGCAGCTATGTGAGCTAATATTTTTCTGATATTTTGAAATGGTGGATAAATGAAACCCTTCTCTAGATGCTCTTTAGTAACCCATCGAGCTAAAGCCTGAGTTGTTACACAAAAAGTCGGGGTTTATGTCATTTATACTGAGCATAATCCAAAATGTTTCATGCATAGGATAAAATTAAAAAAGACTTACAAGTTGCCAATAACATATCATTATGGACATGAATTGTTCCTGAAATGACCAAGCCTAAACCAAATTCAGGGAAGATATATGCATTATTAGCATACAAATAATTAAATAGCAAATATAATCTCAAAGGCTTCTAGAGGGTATACTGACAATTATGATGAGTACCCTCCATGGATACAACAGAAAATGGTTACTCAACCACCAGTGTAATAATGAAATGGCATAAAAAGAAAATTTATTAAAAGTAGCTATCTTGCAATACTTCTTTGGCTATTTCCAGTGCAATAAGATTTGCAATACCTGTCCCTACCTACACATTTTCACAGTAATTACTAATTTATTTTCAAAAAAGGCTAGAAAAGAGTGCAATATTTCTAAGCTTTGGAAGAAAAGTCTTCAATTCCAAACAAGAAAATGACAATGATATGTAAACCAAACAAATACTAAAATATAAATTATGACCAATTCTTTTGGTTGCAAGAGAATACAAATTCTTCATAATTTTTATTCTACATACATTATTTTTTCAAATATCTAAACATGGTAAATTAGGTATTAATTGGAGATACAATTGTTACAGAAAAATTGTGTTAGGTATTCACTATTAGTTACTGCTGGGAAAGGTAAAACTTAAACCATATCCTTAACCTAATTTGAAAAAGGAATATCAAGTTAAAGATACATTTCAATTAAAAGCAAGGGCTCCTCCTGACCTAGACAAGAAATTTCTCTCCATAAGCTTGTTTGATAGCATACATGAACTCGTGAAGGTCACCATATTCCTTGAGCACATAATACAATTAGAAACTTGTGCCATGTAGAATTGAGCCATAGGAAAAATTAGAAAACTAAAGATGAAATATTTTCTAGTCAAGAACAAAATCTGGCCTGTAGAATGTCTTTGTCTAAACCCTATGTAGAATTCATCATTCCAACAATGTTTCCTTTTGTATTCCAACATCAATAGTTACTAGAAGACATTGATCACATACATGTTGTCAAACCAAACTCGTGTCATAAATGACTATCATGTAACATAATTCAGATCCCCATGACCCAAAATACGTTTTATTTTAGACTTACTGCCAACCTTTTGAAACATACACAAGAAAAGGGGAAAACATTGATACCTTTTACACGGTATCTTACTAGCTAAAATTCATTTAACACAAAATGAATAATGAAATTTTGTGCATGGGAAGCAATACAGACAGTACTCTAATAATCAATAAAACAAGGTGGTCTATGCAACTTAATAAAATGCTAATTCAAGTCTTATTTTGTACCATTTTTCCAAAATCAACTAGAAATAAGTTACCACTAATAGCTACAATCATTTGATATTATTAATCAATAATCACTGGCTAGTGAAATAAATGGGTAACATCCCAAAATCAGACAACTACTTTAAAACAAGATCTATTATTACAGGGGCGACGAACTCCTCCAAGTGTTGTACACAAAGCAAGTTTTCCAACAAGAATTCCTATTCCTAGAGAATAATTGTTCATAACAGACATTTCAAATGAAATAAGAAAAAATCCAATAGTCATAACATAAGAAAATAAACGTAACATGTTGGAAAGAAAAGAAATGTAAGAATAAAGAATTACAAGATGCACCCTTTATATTCTTGATAGTAGAAATATTAACACATGAAAAGTCAAATTCTTTGCATGAAATTTACTTGGCATCCAAGATCTTCAAGTCCTAGAATACATTCACCATCAATGACAACAATGACCTTGATTTTATGTTCAAGCCAGTTCTTTAATGCCTCAAGGACCTTTCCCTTGCCAATTTCAATTACCTCTAAATTAGATCTTAGAGAGTAGTGATAGTCCTTTCATATGTGAACGAGAAACCATAAAATATTATCTAGCTTTGTAACAGACATATGGTATATTTATTATGAAAGACAACACATGATTCAATGAAGGAACATGTCAATGCCTACAGAGTTGCTAATAGCAAGTTACAAGGCACTCTACTATTTACTATCCACAAAATGATAGATGGTGATAAATTAGGCACCCCAACTCAGACAATCCTTAGAAGCGTTCCTCAAACAAAACAAAAAAAATTATTGGTAACAGCTGTATAAAAACAAGAGTTGACCAAAACTTGAAAAGAAAATTTCAAATATTGATTGAATGCACATACCATACAACTACATGATCCTGGTTGGTAATAAGTGAAACTGCATGATCCCAATACTAAGAAAAGAAATTGAGGATGGCATAGATATACATACTTTTATTTCAAGATTATGTAAAGACCCTATGAATGCCTGAAAATAGTACCAAATTTTTGGCAAGCTTCACCAATAATGGGTGTGTAGACTATAGGAAGCAATTCTTCAACATGGTCAACTAAGAGTTTGTAAAACAATCTTTCATTCCTCTCCTACCAATATATATCCATGTCAACACAAGTGAAAATTAATTACAAAAATGATTTTGTACATAAGTCATATTGTTATTGTTTTCAACAAGAGGGGATGGTCAAGGAGTCCCAGACAAACTAATGTAATAAAACAAAACAATTCTATAGGAAAAAAGTGAAATAAATTCACTTAAAAGTTTAAAAGTCTAGAATTAAAATCATGGCAATATCACAGATAATAACACTAAATGAAAGCATAGGTTTCATCTGTCCAATTCCACAAAGCCACAATCTCTTCAATATTGAAATAAATTTAATAAAATACAACTCTATAGCTATGGAAATTATCATTTGAAATAATAAACTGCTCAAATCAATTGATACTCACGAATATTTTGGAGTGAAAAAAATGAAATACTTGAAGGTTCATCATAGCCATGTATTTCTGCAATGGCGTATGGTAGTCACGAATGATATTCATTAGCTTCTAAACTTGGCATTAAATATACTAATATGTGAATAAGTACCTTGCCAAAGACCATAGTCTGATCTTTTGGTTAAGAATCTGCATTCATTAACAAAGGGTTTTGTCTTCTTTCCAAGTACTAGCAACATAAACTCCACAATAAAATAGTGCTAAGTTAATGGGGGTGTAGCTTGCCAAAGATTGCAACTTTTGGCTTAGGTTCAACATCCAACATGTCATTTTTTGAGTATCCTCTTTATGTAGAATCACATTCACATTCTCTAATAAATTATATCATCCAATTTATTAATAAGATGAACATTATGAAGTGTTATCTAAAAGAATAATATGAAATAATTTATTTAAAAAATTACTCTATACAAAATTGATAAAATGCCAATTTGCAAAAAAGTAGAGAAAGTGGTGATTGGTAATAGAATAAAAAGTTCACAAAGGAAGTAATGAGATGCAAAAAGAGAATTAGGAAAGAGGTGGAGTGAAGGTACAAGAAAATGAAGGAAAGGTAAATACCAAGATTACCTAGTTGATGCTTAATGCTAACAAGAGTCAAGATCCATGAAGAATTTTTAGGAGGTGAGAAAGAAAATTGTAGAGGATTGTGAACCTCTAAAATTGTGTAAGATTTTTGTATTTAATGTGAATTTTGATACCAACATGAAAATTTCAATTGTGAATATTTTGAATAGTCTTGTGAATCCTATGTTAGAGGTTTCAAAAAGGACAATATCATAGTGAAGCTCATTCATATTTGGACTATAATGAATCAAGTTAAAAACTTGATGGGGTAACATTACTCAAATTGTCGCAAACTAGTTATCATTTTTTTAGCTTTAATATTTCTACAAATAACCTTTCAAACTAAAGATGATAGGGATAGAAAATTTAAGGGGGGGTTGTGATAAATATAAATACCTTCACCTAGCCACCACACAGACAACAAACCTCAGTTTCCTGACACGTCCACTCGAACATTGCAAATGATTAAAAAAATTGAGATTTAAAAACACACCACTCTGTTGTCCATCATCACATTGAGTTATAGCTAAATAATATAAAATCAAGGAGTTGATTTCTGGGGAGATTCCAGTAGTTTATTAAATCGATCTACCCAAAACAAAGGAGAACAACTCAACCCCAATTGTGCAACAAGGGGGTCTCTATTTTTCTAGCACTATAGGTTGTAGATTAAACCCTTATTTAAAGTTGAATTCATCTTAATTAAATAAGATGAACTCATCCACTACTTCTTGTGTATTATTTCTTCTTGCATACTTTGGACTGTCCATTAAACCTAGGTTGACATTATGTTTTTAAAAACTTAAATCAAAACTCAGAATGAGGTAATCAGGGTGGACTATGATCATTTGAATAGATTAAGCCTACACTATTAGGCCTTTTGTATAAATCAATACGATTGATCTTTCTGGGGTAATTAGGGTGGAAAAAAGTAAATATTAGAGCAAACCCCCCTTACTTTGAATATATTAAGGCTAAATTTGAGTTTAAATACCCTACATTTTACAACAAATTGCACTTCCTGGGATAGAATACAAAGATTAAATACATCTAAAAAGGGGGGAAAGATTAAATACCCTATAATGAAGAGACTAACAAAAAATTGCATGCTTTTAATAGTAATCCATTTTTTTTAAAATGTATGTTCATAAATACAAAAGATGGCATGATATTAACATATAAATACAGAAAATAAAATTTGTGTTATGCATTAGGGTTTGAACTTACTGTTGCCACCAAACCCTACACTCCAATCTTAACACCTCCAACCCATCTTTGTGCTACAATCCCTCATCCCTGCACAAAAAAAAACCTCACATTAGGAGGTGATATCAGTAAACCCATACCTCTCACATTATGCATGTGGGTTTGATCTCACCTTCGCAACCACAAACGCACACCTCCGTGATACAATCCCTCCTCCCTACACACAAAACTGGAGGCATGTTAGCAGACTCAGGAAAACCCCAAAGAGTTAAAAAAAAAATCATACAATGCAAATGTTAAACATACCTCGACTAGATAAAAAGCCCTTCTTGTGGCAATCGCAGCTCCCCTCACTCTGTGATTCAACCAAAACCTCCACCTTATGTTATTTCTCTCTACCTTTTGACTCTCTCACCAAACGCAACTATTCTGGCTCCAAAACGGTTATTGAGGCTTTTTCTTTAGTTTATGCGGGCATTTCAAATTTTTGGACACACATGACTACAAACTGTGGCCATGCCCGTGACCATGAGAGTGATCGACAAATGTTAGCCGCGTGCAAATGCTTTCCGTCAACCGTAAAATGACAACATGCCTCCACGTCAGAAGCTCGATGGTGGGTCCTAGAACGTGTCTCGGCATCATAAGAGGGCATGCGATTTTGGAACCACATCATGACATGGCATGTCATTTTGGAGCCAAAATAGCTACACACTTTATTAGTATTGTTTCCATGGTTTTTAGTTTATGAACTATAAGTATGGATTGAAATATTTTAAGACATTAGAATATTATAAGTTGCATTCATGTTACAATTTATTACTTTTAAAAAAAATTAAGATTTTATTTATTCTTTAATTTTTTTAGGGGATGTAATGTGTTACAGGTCACGCTTTCCCCACATCCAATATTAATAAGGGGATGCTAACAATAGCATACAACTACTTTAAAAAAAATTGTTAATAAGGGGATGCTAACTAAATGAAATTTTTAAGGGTTTTTTAATCAGTCTTTAATTTTTTTTATTTTAGATTTTTAGATTTTTGTGAGATTTGATCTTTGTGTTCTTAGGTAATCTCAAAATTAGTAGAAAGTATCTTTAAATAACATTTAGAGTGGAGAGGAGCAATTTATCTAATACATGTAACCTTTTACCATATAGCCTCTTTTCAATTTGAAATTCTTTTGAAACATGTAATGTCTGTTGTAATTGTTTCTGGAATACATTGTGTGAATTTTAATTGCATCAACATTTCGGTTCAAACTCAATGATCTATCATTAGCATTTATAATAATTTATTTGTGATTTTTTTCTTTTTAAATATTTATTGATTGGACTCATATATCTTTGAATCGTTAATAGATTACCTCCATGAATAATTATTACATGTTTCAACAAGTATTTTTAAAGCTACAAATGTAAAATTTCTCAATTAAGTCACAATTCCAATCTTTGTTTGGCCTCTAAAATTGTATAAAATATTTGAGTTTCCTATGGCCTTGTAGAAAGAAGGCTCCCAAAATTGTAGAGGGGGGTTCAAAAGTCTAAGCTACATTTGACACACATTTAGTGGCTTAGTAAGGGATTAAAGTAGGTTGTCCAAGGCTTAAGAGAGAGAGAGTGCTCCCCTAAAGACCATAACATTCCCAACGTCGAATCTCAATCATCAAAAGAGACAAAAGAGGAAATAAAAAAACACTTAGCACAAGGGAAGAGTTTAATCTTGCTAGGCACAAGAGGCCTCCAAGAAACCAGTACCCATTTGTGAAGGTTATGAAGAGAAGGGCAAAAATTGGAGAATCTACACACCAAATCCCTATGCTAGTAGAAGTCCACATTTTTTACCACATCTTGGCCACAAACCACCATTGGGAAGGATTTGGCATAGGAAAGAGGGTAAGATTTCACCTTGGGAAGATGAGCAGTATAAAAACTAGCCACATGAGTAAAGGTTTGACCCTCAATAGTAATAGGCCTTCAAAAGGGTGGAGGGGCAACCCATATCCACATCCCCAAAAACATCAATCGCAACATAAGTTGTACTAGGAGTGATGCCAAAATCCCTACGACAAATGACAGCCACAACAACAACCTATGTTGGAGGGAAAACACCACTCTTCAATGAGGCAAGGCAGATAGGGATAATAGGTGGGAGAAGGTGATTTGAATCATCTGCATGAACAACTAGCATACGTGAGTGGGAATGCCAATAAAATTAAAAATTTTGGTGTGATCATGCCAAGGTAATCAATATCCATTATTGACATAGTAGAGAGTGACCCTATGAGGTTTGAACCTTAGTTGTGGGAACTATAGGTAATAAGCCCCACCATTTTACCAAAGGGTCTCCTCTAAAAACAATTGGTGCTAATACCAAGGTAAGCAATCTCCATCGTTGACATGATAGAGATTGACCTTGTGAGGCTTAAACCTTAGTTGTTGGCACTATAGGCAAGAAACCCCACCATTTCACCAAAGTCTATCCCCTCTATCTCTTTTTTACATAACAAAGAGTGTATAAACATTTATATAATTGATTCTAAATTATGTGTGTTTATATATGGTATTGTGTTGAACTTGTAAAATTTGGGTGAGTTGTTTGTGTGTGGAATTTAGTCCCTTTACAATGCTCCCTAATCTAGGGGGCTTATGAGAGTATTGTAAAAACCCTTGGTATTGTATAATGTCATATGGTTTGGAGATATCTGTTAGAGTATTCGGGTATTTACTTGATTAATTAAACAATATTTGTTTAATTATTTAAGTTCCCTTTATCTCTTTTACACTTAAGCTAACTTTAGGTGCATATAATTAATTATTTTAATTAATTATTATGTGCAAACCTAGGTTTTCCCTTTTAGGGTTTCTTGACCTATTAAAGGTTGAGTTCTTTCTTTTCATTGTATGAAGAAGGATTATTATTGACAATACATTTTGGAGATTATTGAGCTCTCATCTTTTGGAGCATATTTTTCCTGTGTATTCTTTCCTTCTGTGATTTGCTTCATTGCTTTTCCTTGTAACAGGTTTTTCAGCTTGCAAAGATTATTTGGGCTCCTGTGGTGTTGTATTTTCTCAACTCCTATAATATCTACTCTTATTAGTCTTGATTTTTTTACTCAAATTTCAAAGAGATCACCATGATGGTTAAAATAAAAGTGTGATAGTGAAATGTTGTCGACTTTTGTGTGCTTCAAGGATTATGAATTTTGAAAATGCTATATATTACAAATAGAATATGATATAACTTAATTTAGGTGTATATACAAAAAAAAATATGAAGTGCAATAAAAGATATTTACAAGTATACATTGAAATAAAAAGTGATAATTTAATGGGGATAAATTTATTATCAATCTTTGGGCTCCTGTGGTGTTGTATTTTCTCAACTCCTATAATATCTACTCCTATTAGTCTTGATTTTTTTACTCAAATTTCAAGGAGATCGCCATGATGGTTAAAATAAAAATGTGATAGTGAAATGTTGTCGACTTTTGTGTGCTTCAAGGATTATGAATTTTGAAAATGCTATATATTACAAATAGAATATGATATAACTTAATTTAGGTGTATATACAAAAAAAATATGAAGTGCAATAAAAGATATTTACAAGTATACATTGAAATAAAAAGTGATAATTTAATAGGGATAAATTTATTATCAATCTATATTTGATATTTAAATTGAATGAAGAAATGTTGAAAACAAATTCTATTCAAAGTTGAATTCATTTTGATTTTTGAAATGTTAAAAGTTTCCTATCATTTTATGGCTTAACACACATAGAAATACTAAACTAGTGACTGGTCTCCACTATATCCATTGAGTTAGTGTAGTATGTCATGCATACAACCTGGTTGAGGTATTCAATGGAGTAACCTTATGTCCCAAGTGAAGTCTCATTTAATTATCAGCCGAGGACATATCTTAAAAGACGGTAGTAGCATATTATGTGCAACAGAAGATTCCTATGTTTTCTATTGTTGCATGAAGAAAATATACTTATCTACTAAAAACATAAACAATGCTAAAATTGGAAACTAACACAACAGTTGCTACATGTTACTCTAGGAGTGACTCTGTAGTGGTTGTGGGTACAACTAATATAACAACTAAATAAATTAGAAGTTGGTTGCAACCAAGACTCTTAACTACAACAACATTACTAAACATAAAATAGCAACCGAAGATTAACAATAATTATTTACTACATTCATGAAACTAAATAACAGAAAAAAGGAATGAGGCTCACATTACCTCAAGTGGCCTTTTCTTGAAAAATGTAATCTTTGTGGAAGATAACAGTACTCTTAAGTTAAAGAACAATAATCATTCAACATTATTATTTCATTCTCAGAACTAGCAGATGGTAGATATGCAAAGAATCTAGCAATGAATATAATCTATATTGTCTGCATTGTGTATCTAATTGTTAAGTACAAAAGTATATTAATTCTCTAATAGAAAAAGAAGATCCTAACTAGAATGACAGTTTCCCTTTTTTAAACATTTAGATAAATTACGCCATTAACTCCTTCTAACTGGCTCTAACCAAATGTCACTTCTCCCTAACACTGAGGTGACATATTCTAAGAGGGAAAACATAAATAATAGATTAACCCTACATGAATCTATTTTAGAATAGAATCTTTTATTGAGTAGTAACACAAAATTAGGAACATGGTTGATTCATTAATTCAAGATTAATGATACTTAATTCCACTGATCTCCATAATGCAATAACTTCTTAACATCCGTTGAAAGGACAAAATCAACAAGGATTCTTCTTCGGCTATGACTCTCCTCCACGTTAACTGCTTCCACACGTATTAACAAAGTTGCACCTTCTTCAAATACAAATGGAATAGAGATATGTTGGCTATAGCCAACTCAATCTTCCTTCAAGTTTCATGTTAGTTCTAGCAATGGCAGTAATCCGCATAGACTAATATACATAACATTTAACAACATATCATCCATTAAAACACATTGCATATTCATATTAATATACCACACACACACACACACCCCAACATTATTATGGTTCTAAAGATGATTAAAACATAGAATAAGTCTAATGATGATCTAATAAAAATTTGTTAAAGTAGCAAGAAAAAAACAAGTAGCTCAATGACATCAAACAAGTTTCATCGCACCCTCCAACTTTACCCTTTGCTTGTCTTAAGCAAACCAGTCCCCAAGATTAAGTCTTAGACCATCTAGTCTATAATCTATATTTTGGGTCACTCCAGAAGTCTAATTTGAGTAGTAGCCTCTATCATCAATGATCTTATTTCAATGCTCCCTTTCTCTATCTGAATTGATCAAGGAGTAGAGGATGTAACTCAAGTGGTAGCCATCTTATTTTTTGTGTCCTTTGCAACTCGTATATACCTTTTGGCTCTCAATTCTAGGGTGATAAAGTTGTACAGGGAATGTGGTTCCCTTCTTCTAAGCTCTTGAGTCAATTCCATCCATATGTGCTAAAAAGTCCCAAAGTCCTCTCTTTTGTTGTCCCATGCACAAATATTTTAAACCTTTAACAGCCTTGTCTCCTAAGCTCATAAAGCTTTTCTACAACCTCTAGCTTGTTAATCATCCTAAACCATTCCACTGCAATATGGTTTGGTTCTTCACACTTAAGCCTTATTTTCAATGGATGTACCTTTTCCTGTTCGTGATACTGTTGATGTAGTTTCCCTCGCTCTTTCTCATTCCTCAAATAGGATGTGAGCATTTTCAGTTGTAGATGCACCACATAAGATAAGGAATTCCTTGTAGTATTATAGGGAACAACCAAATTGTGTAGATAAAACTCACACATCTAGTCTTGTGTGTTTAGATAAACCTTGGAATAAGAAATTAGAAATGACTTTAATGATATAACAAAGATTGGTAAATTACTTAGAAATTGACTAATTTAGAAACATAAAAAAAATTCTTGCACATATAAGGCATATACTTGGGTTGGAGGGATATGTTTTCTCAATTGATTGGTTAGATTAGCCATCTATATCAGATTAGCAATCAACTTCTTGACCTTTGCATTCTTCTCTTCAAACTCCACCTCATACCTTTCCTGAAGCAATTGTTTTTCTTTTTCTCATTGTGTCCTATGGCATTCAAACTTCAAATGTTGCTGCCACAAAGCATGCCCAAGTGTAACTATAATCAATGGTGCAGATATATCACTACTTGTAATAGGAGGGCATCCTTTCCTCTGTAATTCTATGATAGCCAAGTTGGCTCAATTATGCAATTCAGCCCCATCTTGTTGTTGCATGGCCAACTGTGTCCCCAATTCTCGCACCCTGTCTTTCAATCCAATCTATCTTTCTTTGTATTCAGCCAATTGTTGTTTCAAAAAAAAAAATCTCTAGAGCTACTTGCAACTTTAATTTTTCTTTTCTTTCCAAACTATACTCAGGACCAATGGAGATATTAGGTCCTATTCCATTTCACTATCATTAGATTCTTCCATAGGGGGAATGATCCCTTGTTCCACAAGATTGGATGCTCTTGTAGGTATTTTCCTTGGGTCAAAAGGATCTTCATCCTTCATTTCTTGGTCAAAATCATATTGACCAGGTCCCCTTTGTTCTTCTTCCCTAGCAGTCTCTATTTTAGGCTCCCCTACATCTCTCTCCTTATTTCCTCTAATTCTGACTAAATATTCCCCCTCGAAATCATTATCATCCATATTTATAGTCATTGGATAGTCTTGGAGGAGGCGTAAGAAATTTGTGCGGCACATCAATTTGTAACAGAGAAGGTGTTTAAAGGGTGTTGTGTAGAAGGTGTCTGAAGGCCCGTAGATACAAATCAAGTGTCATTATTTGAAGTGTCACTTCCATAATAGAGCATTATTGATTCTTGATGCCTATGTATTTTCTAGGAAAGTTAGATGGAGTAAAGAGAAAGAATTATCATAGAATTTACTGGGCGTAATATTTTAGATCCTGAATGAATATCAATACTGAATCTATTTGATATCAAGTTTTCATAGAAGATTCACTTTTGACATGGCGTGAAGTTGGTGTATTTTTTGTTTAGAGGTGTGAGATTTGGAAATACATGCAAAAAGATGTTTCACAATAAGAATATTAGGATATGAAGAGCATATTTTTGTTGACACGTTCCATTTTTCTTAGACATTTTCTTCATTCTTTTCATGAGGTAGATCTACTGCATGAATATTGTTGGTGCCTCCAATGTAGTACATGAATCCAATGTTCTATTAGTGTTTCATGAAGTATTTGAGTAATGACAGGTACTTTAACCTATGCTTAAATGGAAGTGATAAGTAATTTGGTATTATGTTGATAATTTGTAAATGAAGAAATAAGGTGTTGGTTTAATTCAGAGTAGTTTAATGTGGAGACCCTTTTGAAAGAAATCATAACATGCAAAGAGGGTAGTTGTCATTATTGTTGATAAGAGTGGTTCAACTTGTTTTGATATTGGGAGTCATTGCATTAATGATACATGATAAAGAGTACATTCTAAATGAAAGCATTATTGGTCACCATTGACATTTTCATTTATGCATATGGATACAAGAGTGTACTTGTTATTATGGTAATTATTAAAAATCCAACCAATAGACACTATGGTCTTTATTAACATCTTGAGATAACCCATCTTGTAAATAGGATGAATAAACTGCATTATTTCCTTCTCTATGTATGTGGTATTGATGTTGTTTGGAAAGTACAAGATGAAATAGAACAAAAAATCCAAACAATTAAAGTTATGTTTGAACAAGAGAACCATGTTGTTTGTGAGTTAATATGTGGTTGTAGTACTTCCTTTGGTACCACTTTTGGAGAGTAAGGACTTAAAATTTTGAAAATCTTGGAGGTTGGTGGCACTAGAGGATGGAGGAATTTTCATCATCTCAAGTTAGCTTCTCGCTTTGAGATGATTTTTTTTGCTTGAGAAGTATTTTTGGTTTTTCTTGCTTTCAATTTTCCTATTGATGATGACAAATTTGAAGAATACATATGTTGTGAATGGTATATTTTGGAGACAAGTTTATATTTGGTGATGAGATCAATATGGATTGTTGTTAAGTGAGCTTTAGAGTATATGATCAATAATTATATCCTTTCATAGTCATTAGACAATGATAGAGATCGGTTGTATCTCTTAGGGATCATTATTGAATAATTCAAGACTCTGTGATTCGAGAGTTCGGGACTAAGAGCTTAAGAACCCATCTCAAAGCTACACCTTTCTGAGGGTCAAGAGATAACTTGATGGAGCCTCGCTTGGTTCAGGATTCACTACTTCAAGAGAAGATCTTCCAAAAATATGTATTCATATTATGTAATCAGCATGTTTTTGTTGTGTAAGACTTAAGTGGGGTCCCTAAGGCAATTTTTAGGATCAATGTAATGAGGGGATATCGGTGTAATGGTTAATGTTTGCATTACATTTTTAGTAGTGATGTAGTTACATGGTGGTGCAATTACAACTGTTATACAGTTATGTGAACTATATGGTGCAAGGCACCTAACACTCCAGGTATGAAATATTTGTTTTCTTTTAAGTTTGTGTGTTATCTTTGTGTTGTAATAATGGACCAACCATTGAGGACTCAGTAGAGCCATGGTTGAGTTGTCCAAGTTTTGATTTGAGTCAATTGTGTTTAGGATGTTGACAGCCGATGCTGACAGCCTGAGAAGTGAGATGCTTAGGTAGTTCACAGGTAAAGTACTCCAAATGAATGTATTCATATAGTAGGGCTTAATTGAGTTGTTTTTAGGTCTTCTAGGGTGTTTGAGGAGCTTTAGGAGTTTTAAAATGCATTAGAATGCAAAATTGCATCTTGGAGCCAAAAGTTGTAAAAAGTTGTTGAGCAACATTTTGCAATTTCTTGCAAAAGTTGCACTTTTGGTTATAGGCGTTTAAAGTTGGTTGAACCGACTGAAGAAAGAGAATAAAAGAAAAAATGCACTTCATTGTACGGGTTGGAGGATTGGAAATTGAAGAGCAAGTTTTGGGTTTGTGAAACAACCTTGTTTCCACCGGTTTTTGACAGTTTTACTCTTGTTTTCATTGCTTGTACGGTCCAGTATGGACTAGATGATGTAATTCCTTGCAATTATGAGTATTCATTGTATTTGTCTTCTTCAAGGTTGATTTTCAGGTTTGATTGTCCTAAGTTGTAGAGATCTCTTCCATTCTTTGCAACTAGGAGCAAAACCCTAGCAAGTAGGGTTTAAGAGCAATAATATGGCTCTAACCTGGGCATTCTTTGATGGCACCTGTTGAAATCACTAAGAATGCTAGGTTATTTTCTTTACATAGCTTTATAATAGAGTGTGTGGTGTTGTAGGTCTAGGAGGAGGAGAAACAATGAAGCCCTAGGCTCACCGTTGGGAGTAGGTGAGTTAGGACAGCAAGAAAGGTGTGTTTTATGAGTACATGGGGATTGGTGCAGGACCAAGTGACACATGAATGGAAAGCCCTCTGAGTTCCCTTGAATATTCCCAAATTTTTTGGAGCAAGAGATTTGACTAGTGAAGATTTTTAGTCCCATCTTGCCAAGTCACCGGTGAGGCCTAAACCCTTCAAAATAGTGTAGCATTGGAAACCCCACTTGTATGGATAAACAAGATGCACTTTTCTAGTATTGTCTATAAATTCCAAAAGGGTACTATAATCCATGATTTATTTCTATGCTTGTTTGGGAATTTTGCAAACTAAGACCCTAAAACCGCCTACAGAGGGCTAATGCAATTAGGCCTATTTTGAGCCGGTATGGACCTAGAAGGGTTTGGTGAGCCTTAAGACTCAAAATACATTAAAGACACCTGGTAGATGCATTGAGAAACCATAGGAAGTGGCTATGTGTTAAGATCCTTGCAGGAGTGGTTGGAGCCCAGGAGAGGTGTGTGTGTGTGTGATTGAGGTGGCAACCTCAAGGAGTGGATTTGATTGTCCAAAGACCTTTGGCTATACCTAGGAGGCAAGTCAAGAAGGTTCAGACCTTGGAGGTCTCATTAACATAACCCCTACTAAGTATCATGGGAAGGACTTGAGTAGTTGCTGGGTTGAGTAGGACAAGTTACTCAAGAAGGTATATTGAACCAAGCTCCAAGACTCTCTGCATCAGAGTGGAATCAGAGTCATTCTTTGAAAGATTTGGTGTATGTCAGATTGTGAAGAATCAGAAGAAAGCTCAATGCCTCCAAAGGCAATAACTCTAGAAGCCATCCGACAGTTGGTGGCAGAGATGATAGAAGGATTGAAGGATGCAAAAGGAACCAAAGGAACCAGAGAGGTTAAGAAGGAGAAGGGGAAGGTTAAGATGGAATGGGGTGATGAGACTGATGAATAAGTAGAAGATGGAGAGGAACCCACAGCAGTAGCCATACCTCAAGACCAAAAACTATTCTTGGATGCAGTCAAATCCATTTCTAAAGACAACTTGGATGGATCACCTACCTATCGAGGAAACCTCAATGGAGAAGAGTTGATAGATTGGATAGAGGCTCTCAATAATCACTTTGAATACAAAGAGGTAGCAGAAGAGAAAAGAGTCAATGTGGCCAAATCAAGATTGAGAGGATCCGCATTGGTTTGGTGGAATATGATGCAAGAAGAAAGGAATCAAGAAGGCAAAAAGAAGATAACTTCTTGGGAGCGTATGAAGATTAGACTTAAGGAAAAATTTCTTCTAGGAGATTATGAAGTTCAAATCCATAAGAGACTACAAAATCTGAAACAAGGGGAGTTAGATGTCAATGCATACACTGAAGAATTCCATAAACTCGGTTTGAGGGCAAGGAAGCAAGAGAATGAAGTGGAGAAGTTGGCCAGGTACATGAATGGCCTTAGACAAAATATTCAAGATGAGATAAGTATCCTCACACCAGACACTGTCCATAAGTGTTTTCAGTTGGCCCTAAGGGCAGAAGAGAAGATCAAAAGGAGGAGTGAACAAAATCAGAAACATAGGGGAGGTAAGAATTTCAGAGGTAGAGGAAACTTTGGTAGAGGGCAAAAATCACCAAGAAATGAAGAGAAGCAAGGCCAAGAAGGCAGTGGGGACTCTCAGAGAGGAACATTTAGAGGATCATATAGAGGAAGGAGAAATTTTAGGGGTAGGTTTGGAAACTTAGGAAGAGGAAACACAATCTTCACTGGTAGGTGTTATCATTGCAATCAAGTTGGACATACCATGAGTAAGTTCCCGGGAAAAGCCTCAAGCTCAACCAGCTCATACATGGGGGAAAGAAGAACTCAATTGTTGCAAGATGAGGACACTCAAAGTGTAACTTCTTCAATTAGCAAGGCAGGGCTAGTATAGATGGAGGAAACTTGATGATGAGGAGAACAATGCTCAAGATACCCCAAGCTCAAGAGCCACCACAAAGGAAAAGTTTGTTTAAGACCACTTGTAGGTCACATGGGAAGATTTGTAAAGTGATTGTAGATTCAGATTCCACTGAGAATATTGTCTCAATTGAAATGGTGGACAAATTCAAACTAAAAAGATTGCCTCATCTCACTCCTTACAAGGTATCATGGCTCAACCGGGGTCAACATGTAATGGTTGATGAACAAGAACAGGTGGATTTTGAAATTGGTGAGTACAAGGACAAATTGCTATGTAACATATTGCCTATGGATGCTTGCCATTTGTTGTCGGGTCGTCCATGGCAATATGATGTAAGAGCTACTCATGATGGAGAAAAGAACAACTATCTTATCACCAAGAATGGGAAGAAGTATCAAATGGATCCACTACCTCATCCAAAGGAAGAAAATAAAATAGGCTCTAGTGTGATGTTGATGAGAGGTAAAGAGTTTCTCAAAGTGTTGAAACAAGAAGGTCATCAAGGTCGTATTATAGTGTTGAAACCTAGAGATGAAGCTAAGGCAGATCCAATGAGTGAAGTGCCTCAAGAGGTGCAAGGTCTACTCAAACAATATGCAGAAGTGATAGGGGATGACATACCTGATTCTTTGCCTCCAATGAGAGATGTGAATCATCAAATAGACTTAATACTAGGGGCCAATTTTCCAAACAAAGCTGCCTACAAAATGACACCTAGTCAAAATGAAGAGATCGCCAAACAAGTGCAAGAACTCTTAGACAAAGGGTTTATCAAGAAGAGTTTGAGTCCATGTGTTGTTCCTACTATGTTAGTGCCTAAAACGGGAGGCAAATGGAGAATGTGCACGGACTCCAGAGCATTCAACAAGATTAGTATAAGGTACCAGTTTCCCATGCCAAGGATTGAGGACCTATTATACAATCTAGGAGGTGCAAGCTACTTCACAAAGGTGGATTTGAAGTCTGGTTATAATCAAATCAGAATCAGACCTGGAGATGAATGGAAGACAACCTTTAGAACCAATGCAAGCCTATATGAGTGGTTGGTGATGCCATTTGGCCTCACCAATGCACCTCGTACCTTCCAAAGGCTCATGAATGAAGTCTTAGTTGAGTTTATTGGTAGATTTGTTATTGTGTATCTTGATGACATTTTGATCTACAACAGGTTCAAGGAGGAACACCTCAATCATATGGAGGTGGTTTTGAAGAAGTTGAAGGAGGCTCAACTCAAGATTAACCTTGAAAAATGTGAGTTTTTTAAAACAGAGCTTGTATACCTTGGTTTTGTTATTTCTCATGGATGTTTAAAGAGAAATACTTCATTGGCCTATCCCTAGGGGCATAAGTGAAGTTAGAAGCTTTCATGGAATGGCATCTTTTTATAGGAAGTTAGTGAGAAATTTTAGCCATGTTTGTGCTCCTATTCTCAATACCATTAAAGGAGGGATTAAGTGTCACTTTAAGTGGACAAAGGAAGCCAATAAAGGATTTTAATGTTGAAAACCAAGATAGAAGAGCTGTCAACCCTTAGATTGCCTGATTTCAATCAGTTGTTTACAGTAGAATGTGCTACAAGCCAAAGGGCAATAGGGGCAGTTTTAAGCCAAGAGGGACATCCTATATCTTTCTTCTCAGAAAAGTTAAATGAAGCTAAGCAAAGGTACTCCACATATGACTTGGAGTTGTATGCAATGATTCAAGCATTGAAAAAATAGTGTCACTACCTGCTGCCCAAAGAATTTGTAGTCTTCACTGACAACCATGCCCTTAGTTTCCTCAATGGGCAAGAGAAGTTGACCAAAGACACCTAAAGTGGGTTGAGTACTTACAATCCTATACATTCACTATCAAATACAAGAAAGGGACAACCAACAAAGTAGTTGATGCACTAAGTAGGAGAATCATGACTATGCAGGAGATACAATTGCAAAGTGTGGGTTTGAATGAGTTAAAAGATCTCTACAAGGATGATAAGGACTTTGCAGAGATATATAATGTTTGTACTGATTTTTCTAACACCTCACATGTCTCTTATTCAGAATACATGATACAAAAGGGTTTGTTGTTTAAAGGTCATCTTCTTTGCATACCTCAATGTTCTATGAGGCAAAATATTATCCAAGAGAAGTATCAAGGAGGTCCAGGAGGTCATTTTGGCATTGATAAGACTTTGGAGCAGGTTGGTAGGTTTTATTATTGGCCCAAGTTGCAATTAGAAGTGAGAAGGTTTGTAGAGAAATGTACCATCTACCAAAGAGAAAAAGGAACCTCAAGTAATGCAGGTCTGTATCAACCCTTGGTCATACCTCAGAGGCCTTGGGAATGTTTGAGCATGGATTTTGTGTTAGGCTTGCCTAGGACCCCAAGAGGATTTGATAGTGTGTGTGGTGGTAGATAGGTTCAACAAAATGGCACATTTCATACCTTGCAAGAGCACCAATCATGCCACCTATATTGCAAGCCTCTTCTTCAAGGAGATAGTCAGAACTCATGGTCTTCCAATCATCATTATTAGTGATAGAGATGTGAAGTTTTTGAGCCACTTTTGGATGACACTTTGGAGGAAGTTGGGAACCAAGTTATATTTTTCATCTGCCTATCATCCTCAATCAGATGGACAGATAGAGGTAGTCAACTGGTCATTGGGTAATTTGCTAAGATGTCTTACAAAACAACATGGGTAGCCTTCAGATCTAGTACTTGGACATGCAGAATATGCATATAATGACTCAATGAACCATAGCATAGGTAAAAGTCCTTTGGAGATAGTGTATGGATTCCATCCTTGGGGCATATTAGAGCTCAGAGATCTTAGTTCAATGGCACCCAAGAGTACACAAGGGGAGAACTTTGAAGAAGGTATTAAAGAGGTGCATGATAAGGTAAGGCAGACCTTACAACAAAAATCCAAGCAGTATAAGGTTCAAGCTGATAAAACAAGGAGGAAAGTACAATTGAAATTGGGAGACTTAGTGTTGGCATACCTTAAGAAGGAGAGACTTCCAAAAGGGCAGCCTATAAAGCTCCTGCTGAAGAAAATTGGACCTCTCAAGGTGGTCCACAAGTATGGGTAGAATGCATATGAGGTTGAAATTCCTCCTACCTTGGGGATATCTCTTATTTTTAATGTATGTGATCTCTATCCATATAAGGGGGAGTCACCAAAAATTCAAATAGACATGCCATCACCAGTTCATGAAGATTGTATAAAGGATTTGCCACCTAGTCAACCAGTTGAGTTAGAAGGTATCTTGGATACCAAGATAGTAAAGAAGACAAGGAAAGGACTACAAGCACTATCTTGTCAAGTGGAAAGGGTTACCTGATTCAGATGCCATGTGGATGTCAGAGGCAGATATACTTCAGTATGGAGTGGAGATTTCAGACCTTATAACTCAAGAGACTTGAGTTCTTTGTTCCAGGGGAGTATGGTGCAGGGCACCTAACACTCCAAGTATGAAATCTTTGTTTTCTTTTAAGTTTGTGTATTATCTTTCTTTTTGTAATAATGGACCAACCATTGAGGACTTAGTAGAGCCATGGTTGAGTTATCCAAGTTTTGATTTGAGTCAATTTTGTTTAGGATGTTGACCGCCTGAGAAGTGAGATGCTTAGGTAGTTCACAGGTAAAGTAATCCAGATGAAAGTATTCATGTATTAGGGGTAAATTGAGTTGTGTTTAGGTCTTCTAGGGTGTTTTAGGACCTTTAGGAGTCTTAAAATGCATTAGAATGCAAAATTGCATCTTGGAGCCAAAAGTTGTAAAAAGTTGTTGAGCAACATTTTGCAATTTCTTGCAAAAGTTGCACTTTTGGTTATAGGCGTTAAAAGTTGGTTGAACCGACTGAAGCAAGGGCATAAAAGAAAAAATTCACTTCATTGTATGGGTTGGAGGATTGTAAATGCAAGATCAAGTTTTGGGTTTGTGAAACAACCTTGTTTCCACCGGTTTTTGACAGTTTTACTCTTGTTTTCATTGCTTGTACGGTCCAGTACGGACTAGATGGTGTAATTCCTTCAAATTTTGAGTATTAATTGTAATTGAAAGTTTGATTTTCTTAAGTTTTAGAGACCTCTTCCATTCTTTGCAGCTAGGAGCAAAACCCTTGCAAGTAGGGTTTAAGAGCAAGAAAATGGCTCTAACCTAG
The DNA here is from genome assembly GCF_030272615.1 of Cryptomeria japonica. NCBI lineage: Eukaryota > Viridiplantae > Streptophyta > Pinopsida > Cupressales > Cupressaceae > Cryptomeria > Cryptomeria japonica. Next base: position 455,838,637 of record NC_081410.1, on the reverse strand, counting down.
GCATTCTTTGATGGCACCTATTGAAATCACTAAGAATTATAGGTTAGGGTTTGTACATAGCTTTATAATAGAGTGTGTGGTGTTGTAGGTCTAGGAGGAGGAGAAACAATGAATCCCTAGGCTCACCGCTGGGAGTAGGTGAGTTAGGACAGCAAAAAAGGTGTGTTTTATGAGCACATGGGGATTGGTGCAGGACCAAGTGACACATGAATGGAAATCCCTCTAAGTGCCCTTGAATATTCCCAAATTTTTTGGAGCAGGATATTTGACTGGTGAAGAGTTTTAGTCCCATCTTGCCAAGTCACTAGTGAGGCCTAAACCCTTCAAAATAGTGCAGCATTGGAAACCCCACTTGTATGGATAACCTAGATGCACTTTTCCAATATTGTCTATAAATTTCAAAAGGGTACTTTAATCCATGATTTATTTCTATGATTGTTTGGTACTTTTGAAAACTAAGACCCTAAAACCGCCTAGGGAGGGCTAATGCAATTAGGCCTATTTTGAGCTAGTATGGACCTAGAAGGGTTAGGAAGCTAAAGAAATGGGTTTGGTGAGCATTAAGCCTCAAAGTACATTAAATTCACCTGGTAGATGCATTGAGAAATCATAGGAAGTGGTTGTGTGTTAAGATCCTTGCAGGAGTGGTTGGAGCCCAGGAGAGGAGTGTGTGTGTGATTGAGGTGGCAACCTCAAGGAGTGGAGTTAATTGTCCAGAGACCTTTGGATATACCTAGGAGGAAAGTCAAGAAGTTTTAGACCTTGGAGGTCTCATTAACATAACCCCTACTAAGTGCCATGGGAAGGACTTGAGTAGTTGTTGGGTTGAGTATGACAAGTTACTCAAGAAGGTATATTGAACCAAGCTCCAAGACTCTCTGCATCACTATACATATCCTTTATGTATATATCCTCCTCATCACATCTTCAAATAATACATCAAAAACATTTGCATTTCTCTCCTTCATCTGGAATTGAATAAATGGGTGGTTTCACACAATTACATTGATATTTTTTCTAAACTTTCTAATTGTTCCACCATACAAATTATGCATCTCTTCTTTATTCCCAATATTTTCATGTTTTGTTCCTAGTCCATCTACTTTTCCAATATGTTTACATGTTTCCTCCCACCATTTACAAAACTATATACATGTTTTCTTGTTGCTTTGCAATTTCATTTTGTCACATTTTGCTCAGCTCATGCAAATGATAATCAGAGATGCAAAATAGGCAATGTAAACTAACATTGAATGACCATCATTACTTCAATAATTTATAATTTCCATCTTGTTTGATATTTTGTTGTCCCTTTAAGATTTCACCTATATTTTAGTTGCAAAATATGTATGTCCCATTATACTTGCAGTTGTGCATGTTTTGTGAAATTAACTTTTGCTTGCAAGTGCTATTTTTGAAAATTGAATATATGAACACTTTCTTATAATTGCATTCCAATGTTTACTAAACTTTTGTTGGTTACCCCATACAAACAATACATCTCTTCTTTGTTCACAAAATTTTTAGGTTATGTTGTGATTCCTTTATGTGTATATAGCTATATGTCTAAATATACATATGTTTTGTTGTTACAAACTACACATCCCTTCTTTGTTCCCAAATTTTGATGTTGTGTTGTGATCCCTTTATGTGTGTACAATTATATGTCAAAATATACATATACTTTATTGGTTGCACCATACAAAATATGCATCTCTTCTCTATTCCCAAACTCTTGATGTTATGTTGCGAGTCCTTTGTGTGTATACAGCTATATATGTCTAAATATATATATATATATATATATATATATATATATATATATATATGTATGTATGTATGTATGTATACATATATGTATATATACATATGTATGTATATACATATATATATATATGTATGTATATATGTACATATATATATATATATATACATACATATATATATATATATACATACATATATATATATGTATATACATATGTATGTATGTATACATATGTATGTATATATACATATATATATA